>NW_015505864.1:186709-240832 GCF_001515645.1 Sinocyclocheilus grahami | reverse complement strand
GCCATGACTACTTTTCAGCACCATCAGTTTCATTTACAGAGATTTTTTTTTTTACCTCTAAAGAGCCACTATTGAACTTAGAATTGAAACTCTGAGCATGGAAGGAAATAATTAACCATTTAAAGTCAACATGAAATTAAAATAGACCGTATTTACTATTAAATACACATGATCTTATTGTGCATGATTCTTCAGTGCAAATAATTACAGTTGTCTTCGATTAATCAAAATTCAATAACTTCCTCCGCCTCTAAAGCGCATAGATCACACAAATGGAGAAATTAAATGTTAGCCTACAGGCAAACAGCTTTAGGCATTGTTATTGGTATTTCAACATTTCAAAAGCCTTGCCAATATAACAAAGTGAGTGCTATTTCATATACTCACTTTATCCATTTGCACAATAAGTACTTAACACTTTCTGTTTATGGCATGCAGTTCTTAATAAGAAGATGAAACTTCATTGCAAACCAAAATGTATTGTAATTGTTCAGATTCTTCTGATTTCTCTCTGTTTTCAGGGATACCACGGTACCTCAGTCAGCCGGAAGCCGCGTCGGTGCAGGTGGGTGACAGTCACATGCTGAACTGTGAGGTGAATCCAGACCTGGTGTCTTTCATCCGCTGGGAACAAAACAAAGAGCCGGTTGAGCTGGACCAGAGAGTCTTCACGCTGCCCAGTGGTGCTCTCGTCATCAGTAATGCCACAGAGGCAGATGCAGGCCTGTACCGCTGCGTGATCGACAACGCTGGGCCCACCAAGACCAGTGAAGAAGCAGAAATACAGATACTGCCTGGTAAATAATCCATACTTCCATACATATTCCAATTCCATACTTAGAATTGTATCATCAGACCATAAAGTTGCAAATTAAATTGTCCATGTCTTTTTTTTTTACATTTTTACCAGTGTTAAAAGCTTTATCTGCTATCTAATATTTAGACTGATTTACTGACTGACCTTTAAACAACATTTTGATAACAGAATAATAGTAAATTCATCCAAATTATCCCAGCTAACAAAAATATGTTCTTCTAACTTTTTGCAAAACATACT
This sequence comes from Sinocyclocheilus grahami, assembly GCF_001515645.1. Taxonomy (NCBI): domain Eukaryota; kingdom Metazoa; phylum Chordata; class Actinopteri; order Cypriniformes; family Cyprinidae; genus Sinocyclocheilus; species Sinocyclocheilus grahami. The sequence goes on along the minus strand of NW_015505864.1, from coordinate 239,775 downwards.
TTTTTGTCTTAGTTACGCACATTAGAGGAGTCATTAGGGAAATGTTCCAAATGTTACAAGAAGATAATCTGTTCATAACTTTGGAAGAACCTTTGGAAGAAAAAATATAAAAATGTTTAGATATGTGTCTTATATATATGCATTATATGCATTATATATATATATATATATATATGTCTTCCAAACTAATTTCAAGCATTTAACCATAACTCTTTTATATCAAAAGTAGTGCTGTCAAACAAATAATCGTGATTAATTGCATCCAAAATAAAAGTTTCTGGTTAGGTGTACTGTGTATTTTTATTATGTATATATAAATACACACTCATACAGTATATATTTTGAAAATATTTACATGTATATACATGTATATATTTATAGTCTTATATTATATATTAATATATTTAATATATTAACACATTTTTCTTTAATATTTACATGCATATGTTTGTAATTATAATAAATATACACAGTACACACATATTATGTAAACAAAAACTTTTATTCACGATCGCGCTTAATCATTTGACAGCACTAATCAAAAGTTGTTGTTTTTTTATTATTATTATTATTTCATTACAAACATAAATTCAGTCATGTATGTCCAAAACAGCATTTTTTTTCCCTAAAAAGGTTTTATAAGGAAAAAGCCAATTCCCCTGCATTCCTGACAATAAAAATGCAAGACATTGATTCTGATTAAGTAATTGTTCATTCACTACAGAAACTCACACAATTGAGGGGAGAGGGAGTTTTAAAGGAGGCCTTCTCCAGAAGGACGTCCACATGTGGTGTTATCAAAGAGAACAATGTAATTTATGCTGAAGTTAAAGAGGACTGAGCTCATTTGTGGCAGATATTCACCATGCAGATTTATTTTTACAGGCTGTCATGAGCACAGAGTGAGATATTAAAGAACATAAATCAGGCCTGAAGCACCGTCTTTTTCCCTCACTGAGGTAGATAAATAAATAATGAGTATTAAAGAGAAAGCTTTTTAAAAGCTTCAACCTAAAAGATATATACTGCAACTGTTACAATATAAATAATGTAAGTGTAAAGTCCACGAATTGGTTTCCTGCGTGTTCGGCCAAAGTTATTAAATTTAGGTTCAATTCAAATCTGACTCCATTTTATTGTCTAATTTTATTGTCTAAATCTTACACAAGTAAGCCATTTGTAGAAATTTTTCCAATCATTACTATTTGTTATACCAGTGACAGCTGAAAACCTCTGTTAGGAAACCTGTTTCAGTATGTTTTTCATTCAATTTTTTTGCAACTAAAATTACGCTCTTAGAGAAATCATTAGGGGAACATTCTATTTATCATTTTTCAAAATGTTATGGTAACGTTACTTTTAAATGTTATTAAAACTTTTAAACCTTATTAAAAACACAATTTGTTGCGACTAGTGGCACAAAAATGATGCACGTCACTTTTAATTTGTAGGGCTAAATGGTCAACAAGTTCACACTTTCCTGATGGAAAATCTCCATTATCTTGTTGTATAGCTTCATTATCTCTATCAGTATTTTTCTTGTTTTCCAGTATAATTCCAAATGTTTTAACTTGGGTAAAATATATTCAAGTAAAATTCTGGAAACTGTATAATAACAGTAGTCTTAAGTGAATATAAACCGATTTTTTCTTATCCCACTTTTTAAGCATTTTAAGCCCACTTAAAAAAAAAAAAGTTAAATTCATACATAATGAGATTGTGCATTCAAAAATGAAAATTCTGTCATCTTTATATTTATTTATTAGTGCTGTCAAACGATTAATCACGATTAATCGTATCCAAAATAAAAGTTTTTGTTTGCATAATATATGTGTATGTTCTGTGTATATTTATTATGTATATATAAATACACACACATACAGTATATATTTTGAAAATATTTACATGTATATATTTATAATCATATAATTGATATTATAAATAAATATATTTAATATATTAACTTAACATTTTTTTCTGAAATATATACATGCATTTGTGTGTATTTATATATACATAATAAATATACACAGCATATTTTATTACATATATTATGTAAACAAAAACTTATTTTGGATGCGATTAATCGCGATTAATCGTTTGACAGCACTATTATTTACATGTATTTTTGAAAATGATTTATACTTTTGTATTGTTTTCAAGTGAAAATATTTAAACATCCTTAAAAAAAACTAGATTAATTAAACTTGGGAACTTTGTTTTAGGAGAATATATCCTGATTTGCATAGATTTTTCTTACCCCACTTTTTAAGCAAAACAAAAGCAAAACAAAACATATTTAAAGAGATAGTCCACTCAAAAATAAAGTTTATATCGTCACCCTCATGTGGTTCCAAACCTGTACGACTTTCTTTTGTCTGTGAACTAAACAACATTGGAAATTTACTTCTATTATATTGACAGTCAGACATTTCTCAAAATAACTTACTTTGTGTTTTGCAGAGGTAAGAAATTCATACAGGTTTGGAGTCACATGAGGATGAGTAAATAATCACAGAATTTTCATTTTTGAGTGGACAAAAATGTTTGTCAATGAGGTAAAAAACAAACTTAATAGAAAAATATATTCTCTAAAAGAGCTCATAATATTGTATGCAATTTTGCTTTTCATACCTTGTTTTAAGGATGTTTAGTTTACTGAAAAAAAAATATTTTTGAAAAGTTTAAAATGATTAACATAATCAGGAACAGACACTGACTGTGAATGCACTTCTCTGTTTTGTGCAGAATCAGGGGAGGAAAGGACCCTGGAGTTTCTCCTGGAGCCTCAGCATGTGTATAAAGCCATTGGGGAGAGCGTGCTGCTCCCCTGTGTGGTGACGGGATATCCCACAGCCTACGTCACATGGATGCACAAAGACCAGCTCATTGAGTACAGGTAGGAAATGCATCATCAAGCACCATTTCTGTTCCTCACAGATCTCCAGGGTGGATAGATACTCTGCTATTAATGGATCCAGAGCTCTGCACCCTGAATCAGACAGTGATTTCCACTAACAGCTCATTGATTCCTCTGTGTGTTGCCAATGTGACGAACATGAGCTTAGAGTCCCGCTGTGGCAGCAGTGTCCACTTTTAGGGATCACTCTCTGTGTACGTCTGCTGTTCTGCTGGCATACAGCCCTGTCCCAGCTGCCCGAGTAAATAATTAGAGTGACAGCGCCTGCCTGAGAGGTGTAAATGCCAGTCAGGACTGCAAGTGTCTGCACCACACACACACAATCTCTCTCACACCTCTCTCATGAGAAACACTGCCAGGCTGTTCACAGATTAGACCTGGGAAGCCACTCTTTCATGCTTCATTCTCATTAGCTGCTGGGTGTCCAAAGGGCACGCGTGACCCAGAGATTGTGATCAGCCGATGTTCTCAACACTGCATGCAAAAAAAAAAAAAAGTGCTGACGGGGTTTCCACAGCCATAGCCACATAGAAATGTAGTTATTTTTATGGGCTTTATGCCTTTTTAAAGAGATACGACAGTAGAGAGACGACAGGAAAGCACTGGGAGGAGAGAGGGGAGCAGGATCTCGAAAGGACCTCGAGACGGGAATTGAACTCGGGTCGCCGTGAGCGCAGATGCGCTATGTGTCGATGCACTAACTATTGGCGCCGACATGTAAGGAAATTTTAACGTTGTGATAATCAGGCCTGGAAAAGTCTGGAAAAATAATACAAAATAGGGACGCTCTTATAATAAATTACTTTCTTTTTTGTCTAAATAAAGCACTAAAAGCTCAAATCAATTGTGAAACTGAAAAATCTAAAGTGAATTTGGGCATTTAAAAAAATTTTTTATGAGATTTTCTAAGAATACATTTAAAAGTGGTATTAAAGGTTTAGTTGACCCAAAAATGAAAAATCTGTCATCATTTATTCATCCTCATGTTGTTCCAAACCTACAATACTTTCTTTTATCTTCAGAGAAGATACATAAGACACTTTGAAACCTGAGACATTTTTATCCCTTTAACTTGATTCATGATTGCTTTATTTGAAAAACTGGTTTCATTAAAGTTTTTCTTCACCTACAGTATAAACACTGATCAACGCACATGCATAAAGCACATTAAATATTCTTGCTTGACAAGTGAGAACTGATGAACTGTTTTTGTTACATGGACTCTCAGTGGAGCAACAGAATCTCATGTTTCTCACGTAAATTATATTTATTTGTGTTTAAGAGGAATGAAAGTCTTATGTATGGCGTTATTTGAATGACAAATGTCGAGAGCGCATTATTGTAGAGCGAAAGCACATTAATATAATGCGCAAGCGAAAATCTCTCCACTCGCGCGCAAATTTCCTTTGCTCTCACACAAAACCGGACGGGTGCACTCAGATACACGCTGCTCTCGCCTGGAGAGAGGTCGCACACTTAAAACGTGTCTCGCCTCTCACTCAAACTGTGTCCTGTGCACTCGCAAATCTCTCTGTGCTCATGCACTATAGATATTAATTCTTTTCGCACCTGAATCCTAAATCTTCTGATTTAAGACAGAACTATTTAGATATGGGTCAGATGCCCTAATTCCCTAAACCGATACTTACGATTTGGAGACTAAATATAACACTATAATGAATTTTTCATATTTGCCATAACATTACTACATTCTATTCTATGGATTTAATGCATTTGCAGACAATGTAATTACATGTAACTGTCATATAACTGTATATTCACTGTTTTAGAGGAGAGTGCCATTGAATGTGTAGCTAATATTAAGTGGATTTTCATGAAAAAAATCAATCAGAACTGAACAAAACACTGGATTAAAAAAAAAACTCCCAATAAATGTCTAAACAGCGATGCTGTTTATGACATAACATTGATGTTTTATATGAAGTCTTTAGAGCCATAGGCTATAATATGTTGTTTTTAGATAAATTGCTCGGAGACCAACCAGTTGGACAGAGGTTATATGTACAAATCATCCAAGCACCCAATTCCAAGCCATTTCTATAGGCTTACATTTCATTAACATTGCTAAATATTATTAAACTGGAAAGAAATTAAAGATCCATCTTTGATTGTCAAAAGAATTCCAGGTTCAGTTCACTCAGCCAATTAGATTTCACGTAGTATTTTCATCGGTCAGTTGTGGAGGTCTGATTGGTTTAAGTTTTATTTATATAGCACCTTTTAAAACAGTGTATACAAAGTAGCCTACTTTACAAAGAGATGCATATGTGCATTCGCAGAAAAGATCAAAATACAAACATAAAAGAGATATAGTAAAACAAAGTAGCTACAATAACCAGTTTATGTTAAAACAAAAATACAACAATAAAAAATCAAGGAAAGGCCCTGCACAAATCTTGTTTTGAGATTAGGCTACTTTTTAAAAGTGCATAATGATAACTTTTGACAACGTTTAATTCAGGTGCGAAAATAATTCATATCTATAGCGCATGAGCACAGAGAGATTTGAGAGTGCACAGGACACAGTTTGAGTGAGAGGAGAGACACGTTTTAAGTGCTTTGCAAAACAAAAATGAGGGAAAAAAAACAATTTCTGATATTCTGGTCCCTATATGAGATGTTTCTCCTTCAGTGCAACATTTTTTCAACTGTTTTATTGTCCAGATTGCTTAGAAAAGTAATAGCACACCTCTTCTGAACAAGCCATTTATTTTGCGGTATCATTGCAGAAAAGTACAGGACAAGTTACATCCCAAAGTTATGTAGTTAGTTTAGTGGTTTTCTCAAATCCCTAACCGTTAGCCTGAGCAATTGTAATAGCGCTGCTTGCCTTAGTAAACACCACTAATAATTGCCTTAGAGTAAGTTTGTCATAACAATAATTACCCCACTCACTGGCTTGAATGTAAGTATCCCCAGAGTTGACATCTTCACAAGATTACTTCATTAATCAAAAGAACCTGCTCGTGGAACAGGGGCCGAGGTAATTTCAACACTGAATGCACTCTCAAACTTAGATGACTGAAAAAGATGTTTTGTTCTTGACAATTAAAAAGTTCCTGTGAGGTTTCCAGAAGACGGGGTTTGGACTGTCAGTCAGTAATTGGGAATGTTAAATGAAAGAGCGATAGGGAATATTTGTAAGAATGTTTGTATTATCAGACAGCAATAGAACGAGGCATTCGTGCCCCTGCTTGACATATCCGAATTTATGAAAACATGCTTTGCGTGCCACAGCCTCGCCGCGCTGTGGGGATTATCCACGGTAAATGGACGAGTCAGAGTGGCAGAACAAGGGAGAAAAGATAGATGAAAGGGTACAGTGAGAGTGACTGTTGATTGCCTCATATTGGGGTCTGTATGAAGTGTGACTTCAATCCCCCAAACCTTACGACACAATTTAAATATGAACAAAGCGTGTTCACGGTTCCTTTGATCATACTGTGCAATATCTATCACCAAATATGTCTATAGTACAGAAGCATTCGGTTCATATTGTGTGTATGAATATTTTATGATGTAAAGTGTGTCCCTCTTTTCTGTTTACATAAAATAAACTGAATGTAACACAAAAACCCCAAATACACTCTTAAAAATGTTGGTGCTTAAAAGGTTCTTCACAGCGATGCCATAGAAGAACCATTTTTGGTTCCACAAAGGACCATTCAGTCATCTCTTTCTTACCATTTTATATTCTGAAGAACCTTTCGCCACAAAGAACCTTTTGTGAAACAGAAATGTTCTTCAGATGTTAAAGGCTCTTTATGGAACCTTTTAGACAAAAAAGGTTCTTCTATGGCATCGTGAAGCACCTTTTTATTTTTTTAAGAGTGTAACAACCTTAATACTGAATGAGATTCTAGAAATTATTTAGGCAATTTTTACAGTTTACCTAAAATAAAAAATTAAAAAACAGGGTCATTACGGAGGTCAAGATGGGTTTTGGAACAGTGTAGCTGTTCCAGGGTTTGTTATCCACACCAGCTCAGTAAAACTTAGTGAAATACTGATCAAGCGACTAGCCGTTCATCCTGCCCCCTGGATTCTCTGGAACCCCATTTAGAATCCAATTTGGGGTTGATCATTGTCTGCTGCTCTCCCGATCTATAAAGGTCGGGTGAAAATATTGCGGGTTGGCCATTGGCAGAGTTGCTTATCAATGTTAATGGCCTATAATTTCTGCAGCCTTTTGTTCAGGATATGTATTAGCAAGATTAAATGCTGTTTTCAGCTCACACTCTCCTGCTATCAAATTTATGCTGTTGGGAATAGAGTCTGGCCATGTAATGTTCGGCTGAAGGGAGGGCGCTGATGACCCAGCACAAACTGCCTTAGTGAAGAAGAAGTACACTTCTAGCAAAAAGTAATAAAATAGGAAATATGTGACCCTGGACCACAAAACAAGTCATAAGGGTCAATTTTTCGAAATTGAGATTGAAAAGCTGAATAAATAAGCTTTCAATTGATGTATGATTTGTTAGGATAGGACAATATTTGGCCGAGATACGACTATTTGAAAATCTGGAATCTGAGGGTCCAAAAAAAATCTAAATATTGAGAAAATCACTTTTTAAATTTGTCCAAATTTAGTTCTTAGCAATGCATATTACTTTATATAAGTATTAATGCATATAAGTTTTAATATATTTACAGTATGAAATTTACAAAATATCTTCATGGAACATGATCTTTACTTAATATCCTATGATGATTAATATCCAAATGATTTTTGGCATAAAAGAAAAATCTATAATTTTGACCCATACAATGTATTTTTGGCTATTGCTACAAATATACCCCAGCGACTTAAAGGGATACTCCACCCCAAAATGAAATTTTGTCATTATTCACTTACTCCCATGTCGTTCCAAACCCGTAAAAGCTTAGTTCGTCTTCGGAACACAATTTAAGATATTTTGGATGAAAACCGGGAGGCTTGTGACTGTCCCATTGACTGCCAAGTAAATTACACTGTCAAGGTCCAGAAAAGTATGAAAAGCATTGTCAGAATAGTCCATCTGCCATCAGTGGTTCAACCGTAACGTTATGAAGCGACGAGAATACTTTTTGTACGCGAAGAAAACAAAAATAACGACTTTATTCAACAATTCGTTTCCTCTGTGTCTCTCTGCATCACCGTAGCGCCATTTTGGAGAATATCCGCTGAACGCAAACAGCATACGCTCTTCTGTGTCAGCCGTGACACAAGGATACGTTTTCTACGTGTATTTACGCTTTGATTTGAACGAAAACAGCGCATCCGTGCAGCGCGGCTGACACAGAAGAGCATACGCTGCTTGCGTTCAGCGGATATTCTCCAAAATGGCGCTACGGTGATGCAGAGAGACACAGAGGAGACAAATTGTTGAATAAAGTCGTTATTTTTGTTTTCTTCGCGTACAAAAAGTATTCTCGTCGCTTCATAACGTTACGGTTGAACCACTGATGGCAGATGGACTATTCTGACGATGTCTTTCATCATTTACTGGACCTTGACAGTGTAATTTACTTGGCAGTCAATGGGACAGTCACAAGCCTCCCGGTTTTCATCCAAAATATCTTACATTTTGTTCTGAAGATGAACAAAGCTTTTATGGGTTTGGAACGACATGGGACTAAGTGATCAATGACAACATTTTCATTTTGGGGTGGAGTAACCCTTTAAGAATGGTTTTGTGGTCCAGGGTCACATATATGTAATTTATGGTAAACCAAAATCTACGTTAATGTAATTTCCATTGTAACTTGAATGTCATGCATTTAAAAATATTTGTAATTACACATTAGTATGATGAAGTTGCAGTTTATTTCATTGAACATATATTAATAACCTTAAATGTAATATGGAATAACACACAGTTAGAATTATAATCAAGTATTTTAGATGTGTTAGTCAACACATCAAAATAAGTGTACTTCAATGCACAACAACAGGTTGTTAAAACATAATGATTTAAAATGTACTTTAAAACTTTGAATGTGACATTATTACAAAGTGCAGTTTTTAAATAAGTTTAAATAAATAAACAAACTTGTCACGACAACGTTAGTGCGTTTTACAAGTTAAGATAATTGTCAATGACGCTTAGAACCTGTAGCCCTTACTTTGATATTTGATGTTAGAGCTTTACTTTCTTTGAACAAAACGAATGCTTGAAAATGATGGGTTCATTATTATTTTTAATGAAAAATGCATCAACAATAAAATAGCACAGTGACAAACTTACATTAAACATAGAACTTTCATGAACAAAAATAAGGCTGGTGATGTACGCAGACCTGCACATGACATGTGGACAAAAAATATATATTTATTGTAGCCACAAATTATACATTTGTTCCTATGAATTAATTCTTTCCCTTGTTCTATTAAATCATGGCCATGTTGTAGTTGTAATACATTCCCACATTTTGATTCAATTAGAATGCAGGAACAAATTAGTACAGCATGGCCACAATTTAATAAAACGAGTGAACAAATTATTTATTCATGGCCTCTATTTAATTCAAACCAGGGAACAAATTAATAACTTGTGGGAACAAATTCTTAAATCATGGCAAAATTTATAACACAAATAAATGAAAGATCTTTGGATTTTAAAATGAATGCTTAGTTTGTGGTTCTTTGTTCATTTTAATGAAAAACACAACAACAATAAAACAAACAAACCCATACCAAAAAAAAATCTTTTTTTTCTGACCAAAATATATGTTCAATAGATGTTGTAAACAATGAAATTAAATTAAATATGTGACCGTGGACCACAAAACCATAAGGCTCTTTTTTCTTTTTTTTTTTAGATTTATACATCATCTGAAAGCTGAATAAATAAGCTTTCCATATGGTTTGTTAGGGTAGGACAATATTTGGCCAAGATACAACTATTTGAAAATCTGGAATCTGAGGGTGCAAAAATATCTGAATATTAAGAAAATTGCCTTTAAAGTTGTCCAAATGAAGTCCTTAACAATGCATATATTTACGGTAGGAAAATTATAAAATATCTTCATGAACATGATCTTTACCTAATATCCTAATGATTTTTGGCTTAAAAGAAAAATCGATTATTTTGACCTGCAATGTATTTTGGGCTATTGCTACAAATATCCCTGTGCAACTTATGACTGCTTTTGTGGCACAGGGTCACATATATTTTTGGAAAAATACACCCAAATATATTTCAAAATGTATTTCACGGGGAAGAAAATACATTTCCAATCTTACAGTAGCCTACATTTAGTCTAAATGTAAATGTAGATGGAATGACTTGGCAGAGATCAAAACTAGATTTATAATGATTCATTAAAATGTGAATCACTGGTAACACCAGTAACACTGACTTCCACAGTAAGACTAATTCAGTGCAATTAAGCACACTTGTTTTTCACAAGGGCAGGCATTATTCACATCATCTGTGGCCTGGTGATTAGCACTACTGTTTATTCCCATACCCTGACCTTTTACTGTCTGGAGATGCAGGGTTTCTGCCCCTGCTGAATAGAGAAACAGTACAGTCCATCAGTCCACACAGAAGGAGCCTCTCTAACTCCCTTATGTGTGTATAGGGGGAAAAGTGTTTTTCTCGCGTCGAAATCCAAACAGTGCTCTATTAACCGTGGAGTCACACCAACCTCTCTCTGTCCCTGGCACTAGCTGTGTGCCCATCTCTCAGGCTGGGATGCTCTTCAGATAGATTCACTGGGCAGAGAGCTGAGAGAGATATATAATAGCAGGTTTGCAGACGTTCGGGATTCTTAGTGGGAGTTTAACAACAGGCTGGATTCACTGAAGGATAAACACTGAAGACTGGCACAAAGAGCTGGTGGGAGGGGGGAAGGGAAAGCCAGACAGTGTGTAAAAGAGAAAATGAGAAAGAAAATAATATATTACCATTTGGATCACAAGCAATATAATTTATAGTCTTGTGTTGCCAGACCTTAAACCTTCAGCATACGATATCTGGTCCACATTGCAGCTGATTTTGGCCAAGAACTGAAAAAGGAAGTGGTCGTCTGATTGATATAAAACGACCAACCACTTTGTTGTTTACTTTTTTGTTGTATTGTAAACAAATCTCTTTATTTTCCTTATTTTAAGTATCTTTAAATGATTCAGTGCCACGAATCTTGCAAACATTTGCAAATTTGCCTAGTTCTTTGTAGCAGTCTGGAAACTTCTGAGCACGGTTTTGTTTTTTTTGGTGTACTGATGAAAAAACAGTGCACCCGGACACATGGAAATTGATTATTCATTTTTTAAAGAATAAATTTAAAAATGCAATTGATATGCGTACATGGATTTCTGAATTATAGTTCAGTTTACTGAAGAACAAATACAAGTTCAAGTTTTTGAACACCCTTATTAAGTATTTGCTATTTGTATTTTATTTTATTTATATAGAAATCAAATAATAATAAAAATATATATTTATTATAAATATTTACACAACCTTTGTCCACTAAATCAAAGTTGTTTTTTGTGTGGAATAAAAATATATTTTATTTATTTATTTATTTTTATTATGAAGATATGCTATTACTTTTTTCTTTATTGTTACACTACACAACATTTCTCTACTATTATTTTTGGGCTGTTTAGTTTTCTTTTTGTATAGCAGTCATCCCCAAACATTTTTGTCAGCTGAAATCTTTTCATATTCATTTGAAGTACCCTCTGAAATGTTATATTTATATTTCAATAGTTTAACAACATACACATGTCCATGGTCACTCTGATGTCCATTAATGGTCACATGACATGCAGGTAAATAAAATAAAATATTATTAATATTATTAATCTTTTTTTATGTTTTTATTTTTAAATTGTTTATTGTTTATTTTTATTTTACATTTTTCATAAACTCGCAAACCCCCCAGGTTTTCAGTCTGCAGTATGGGTAACCCCATTTTATAGAAAAGTATAGTTTATAAGAAAGCAGAGGTGTGAAGGGAGCATTGTTATCAGGACATGTCGGATTCAAAGAATGGAGCTTGACATTTTGCAAAAGCCCTTGCCATTTGTGCATGGAGCATGCATCAGAGGCTCCATGATTGGTCCATGGGTGACCCATCCGAGGCTAAATCTACGTCATTTAGTGAAGTGAAGGGTTGGAATGCACTGTAGTGGATGTCTGTTTTACTGGTTGGCAGGACATCGCTGCTGTTGAATAGACCATGCAGCACTATAGCAGGATTCATTCAGCCAACTGTGTGGCAGCTGTTTTTGTCACTGGAACATATTAATTTTGTGGCTTCCTCTCCATTTCTGCCTCTCTGTCCATTTTTTTCCCTCTCCTATTTCCCTCTGAGTTCCTCTGTGTCCCGTCCCTTCAGGAATGACGGTGGCCTCTCCGTGCACTCAGAAGCTAATGACACATCCAGGGCTAAATCCAGCCTCACCAGCAAGTTCATTCAGACCTCTAATGCGCACGTATTACGCAGGCTGTGGCTTTGGGCATGTGCGTAGTAATGTGCTTATCAAAATATTGGTTAACCTTTGGAGGCACCTGCTAGATACATAAAGAAAGGTATGATGACGGTCCATCTCAGCCCAGCTGGGGAAAACAAACACTCTGACTCATTGTAAAGATGGAGCTCTTCATATTGATTTTATGCTCAGTTTTTCCCTCTTCTGAAGTATTTCATTTGAAGCTCTATAAAAGAGCAGTATACATCACACTGGAGACACCACAGCTGCGAGAACATAATATTCAGGATTTAGAAAATAATATGGCATTAGCTCATAAGGGTTTTTGACTTGGATGCTTTTTCTGCTTTGAACTCTCTAAATATGTGGTGTAGTCAGGATGCAGCCCTGTCCAGAGAGGATATTCAGTCTATTTCAAAACCACCTGCACGTTGCAGTGCTCTATAGTTATTCATTTGCTCTGCGAAAAGTTCATTATTCAACAATGCTGGTAAATTAACAAATATGAATGAATTCTTCTTCTTTAAAAAGCAGTTAATTCCTAACTTATTCAGCATTAAAAAAAAAAGATCATTCCAGCCCAAGATGGTTTTAGCTACCCTGCAGTGAAACAACAGTTTGAAACATCTGACGTTGGTTTACTGGTCTTAGCTGCTCTTCAAGCTGGTCTAGTTTGATGGTTTTAGATAGGATTTAGTACCTGTTGGGTATTTTGAGAACATTAGGTGGTAGACCAGATAAAGAGTCAATGACAAAGAAGAATGTCCATAATTAAAAACGTAAAAATCTAAAAAATGTGCCACGTTCCTAAAAATGTATTCTTTGTATTCATGATGGTTTATGATTTTGGGGAGGGGACATAAAAAAGCTTTAATACAATTTTAGAGAAGGATTTCAATTTCTAAAAATGTCATATGGTGTTAACCGTCAAGTATGACACATATTTTCTAAAAACAAAAAACACATTTTCTTACATTTCATAAACATATTTTCTTTAAAAAAAAGACATTTGTAAATGAAAGATTGATTTGGTTTAATGCATGTAAAAATGAATGAATTAATCATGTCTTTTTAAAGAAAATGTGTATGAAATAAATCATTCATATACATACAATATCACCTGAACTTACCTTGCTTTGTAATAAAACACGTAAAACTATTTTAAAACTTACTTAAAAAAGTCATTAACTTTAAATTTTCTTTTTCTATTTTAATCCACCATATGGTTTTATTGATCACAGCGTATGACTTTGTTTTGTCGATATCAGTTGATTTTTCTTTCTTTCATATATTAATAAGCAATGAACCATATTTTGCCGTACATTGATAAAAAAATAAACGGTTTTAACACTGGAGTTGCCTCAAAAGCTGGTTGTGACTGGATTTTCCAGTGGAGTAACACACGACTTTTGCTGGTGGCGTCAGAAGGAATAGTGTCACTACCCTCATTCAAGTCTTGGCACAGCATTAGTTGCTCCTCTGTTTGGAGTCACAGCCATGGAGCTGAACAGTTAAGGGTGGAGACCATGCCAGAACCTTCCGAGCTGTTGACAAGGAAGCCTTTCATCTCACTCACTTGTATCTTATGACGGCATCAATCACAGGCTGGCTGCTCTGAGGCAGATTGGGTCAGCGCCACCGGTAGTTTGGTGTTGGATTTCTGTTGACGGATGCCAGTAGTTTGGCCTCAGAGCTGCATATTGCTGCAGAAATAATTTTCTCAATTTCTACCCAAATTGTGGTGTTGACTGCATTCATCAAGCACAGCCATTCAACCCCGTTAGCAGAAAGAATAATATATAATTATTTACTTTAAAGTTCAGTAATTACTACAAATGAGAACTTATGGTAACAGGGATGAAAAATAGTAAATAAATGTATACATGTCTTTTGTACTCGGACTACATTTGGTAACGGATAAAAAAAAATGGTTAAAAAGTAAATCCAGACATTTTTTTGTATTCAGACAACTTTTGGTAACAGGGCTGAAAAATAGTAAATTAATTAATTAATTCAGACATGTCTTTTGTATTCAGACTAGGGCTGAAACGATTCCTCGAGTAACTAGAATACAAAAAATCATCGAGGCAAATTATTTGCCTCGAGGCTTCGTTTACTCCATGTACTGTAACTACCATAGACTGTAACTACACACGGAGCACTGTGTTTCCCCACGGACCATTATTACTGATGGATAGCCTGATAAACGCTGGACATATTTAAGACCGTAAATCAATATGGTGGCTAGTTATGATATGGTGATGATGGTAATTTATGGTCCCTAAATTAGCTAAGTTTTGTGAAAGACTAAGCGCCATTCATGTTGATTGTCTCATTCTCTCTCTGTGACACACAAACACACACTCCCCATACAATTATGCATAAAAATACCACAGAAAGAAAGTTAGTCAATATCACACGAAGAGTGCCAGTTTTCTCCTCTAAAAATCAGCATGATTACAAATGTGATACTGATTTTATGCAACAGTTCAATAAACAAGAAGTTAATATTAAGAGACTTACGTTTTAGATACTATATTGCCTGTTTTTGCTCTATTTCACCAACAAAAAAGTATTCCAAACACAGACACAGCACTGTTTTGCATCTCTGAGTAACATGACGCTGTTTCGTTCCTGAATGAATCAACCGTTTAAATGATTCGGTTCAATCGCAATGAATCACTTATTAACAGTGACCTACTAGTGGTATTAATTTCACATTTAAATGATCTTTTCATTTTTTAAATAATTGTAAATATCAGTATTCAATGTTTTATGTTTAAAATAACAAAATATTTTTTATGCATTTGTAACTGCAGGTTAAATGCATTCATGTCCCTCTGAGCTGAATTAAATAGTGTAAATAGGCCTACATCTAAATGCCTCTTCAGAAGATGCAGCTTCTGTGTTTCCTCTGCATTGCAAAGATGAATTTGGTTGATACTGATATAATTTGTTTGGTAACAGCCCAAATGTCTTATTATTCTAATTGACTGATTAAGAACAGAAAACAGAAATTGGAACAGATTAATTTCTATCACTGCTGTGAACTGACCAGTACATAGAATATGAAGGATATCAAAAACAAGTTTTACACACACACACACACACACACACACACACACACACCAGTAAGTAGAGAGACATTTAAGAGGGTTTATTCTCCAAATAACCCTATTTTCATGTTGCAGAAAAATGTATTTAGAAATTGTGTATGAACTCTTGTTCTCGTTCCAAATGACCTTCCTATCCACTGATTTTTGCCTCTTACAAAAGCCACAAAGCCTTCCAAGAAGACAGTAAAGCATTGATTCCTTGCCCAGCATCACAGCATGTGCCCTATGTTGAAAGTTCACCCAGCTGAATGTTGATAGTTTATCAGTAAGGCAAAGAAAAAAATGAATTGCTGCAGAAATAATTTTCTCAATTTCTACCCAAATTGTGATGTTGACTGCATTCATCAAGCACAGCCATTCAACCCCGTTAGCAGAAAGAAAAATATATAATTATTTACTTTAAAGTTCAGTAATTACTACAAATGAGAACTTATGGTAACAGGGATGAAAAATAGTAAATAAATGTATACATGTCTTTTGTACTCGGACTACATTTGGTAACGGATAAAAAAAATTGATAAAAAGTAAATCCAGACATTTTTTTGTATTCAGACAACTTTTGGTAACAGGGCTGAAAAATAGTAAATTAATTAATTAATTCAGACATGTCTTTTTTATTCAGACAACTTTTGTTAACAGGACTGAAAAATAGTAAAGAAATTTATTTTGCATTTAGACAACTTTTGGTAACAGGGCTGGAAAAAAAAGCAAATACATACATTAATTTAGACATGTCTTTTGTATTCAGACTAGGGCTGAAACGATTCCTCGAGTAACTAGAATACAAAAAATCATCGAGGCAAATTATTTGCCTCGAGGCTTCGTTTACTCCATGTACTGTAACTACCATAGACTGTAACTACACACGGAGCACTGTGTTTCCCCACGGACCATTATTACTGATGGATAGCCTGATAAACGCTGGACATATTTAAGACCGTAAATCAATATGGTGGCTAGTTATGATATGGTGATGATGGTAATTTATGGTCCCTAAATTAGCTAAGTTTTGTGAAAGACTAAGCGCCATTCATGTTGATTGTCTCATTCTCTCTCTGTGACACACAAACACACACTCCCCATACAATTATGCATAAAAATACCACAGAAAGAAAGTTAGTCAATATCACACGAAGAGTGCCAGTTTTCTCCTCTAAAAATCAGCATGATTACAAATGTGATACTGATTTTATGCAACAGTTCAATAAACAAGAAGTTAATATTAAGAGACTTACGTTTTAGATACTATATTGCCTGTTTTTGCTCTATTTCACCAACAAAAAAGTATTCCAAACACAGACACAGCACTGTTTTGCATCTCTGAGTAACATGACGCTGTTTCGTTCCTGAATGAATCAACCGTTTAAATGATTCGGGTTATGGACAACGAACACAGGTGCATTTTATTGATGGCATTTTGAACATAAGATACCGTGACGAGATCCTGAGGCCCATTGTTGTGCCATTCATCCACGACCATCACCTCATGTTGCAGCATGATAATGCACGGCCCCATGTTGCAAGGATCTGTACACAATTCCTGGAAGCTGAAATCATCCCAGTTCTTGCATGGCCAGCATACTCACCGGACATGTCACCCATTGAGCATGTTTGGGATGCTCTAGATCGGCGTATACGACAGCGTGTTCCAGTTCCTGCCAATATCCAGCAACTTCGCACAGCCATTGAAGAGGAGTGGACCAACATTCCACAGGCCACAATCAACAACCCGATCAACTCTGTGCGAAGGAGATGTGTTGCACTGCGTGAGGCAAATGGTGATCACACCAGATACTGACTGGTTTCCGGACCCCAATACAGTAAAACTGCACATTTTAGAGTGGCCTTTTATTGTGGCCAGCCTAAGGCACACCTGTGCAATAATCATGCTGTCTAATCAGCATCTTGATATGCCACACCTGTGAGGTGGATGGATTATCTCGGCAAAGGAGAAGTGCTCAATAACACATATTTAGACAGATTTGTGAACAATATTTGAGAGAAATAGGCCTTTTGTGTACATAGAAAAAGTCTTAGATCTTTGAGCTCAGCTCATGAAAAATGTGGGCAAAAACAAAAGTGTTTTCATTTATAATTTTGTTCAGTGTATATATATTTATTTATTTATTTATTTTTTTTTGATATTTGTATTTGCATTTTGAACGTAATTTGGCAATTAAATGCATTAAATGGGTTTAGTTTTTACGGTTATTAATTAAAAAATATATTTTTCTGAAAAGGAAACAAATTAGTTTTCTTCAAATCTTATTTTCTCTTGTATATTTAGTATTGTTCTTTAATAAAGAAAAATTACTTCTTATCCGATTACTCGATTAATTGATGGACTAATCGGTAGAATACTCGATTACTAAAATAATCGATAGCTCCAGCTCTAATTCAGACAACTTTTGATAACTACAGTAGGATGAAAAATGGTAAATGCATAAATAAATATTTAGTGATGCCTTTTGTATTCAGATAACTTTTGGTAACAGGGTTGAAAATATAGTATATAAATTTGTAAATTCAGACATGTCTTTTGTATTCAGACAACTTTTGGTAACGGCTGAAAAATAGCAAATAAATAAGCAAATTCAGACATGTCTTTTGTATTCAGACAACTTTTGGTAACAGGGCTGAAAAATGGTAAATGCATAAATAAATATTCAGTGATGTCTTTTGTATTCATGTAACATGAATTACATGAAATTAATAATAATAATAATAATATAGTTACCTTGACATTCTAATGTGAACTAACAATATTTTCCTACTATCACTACCCTCTTAGGGAAAAATCCCCTTTATCCTAAGCATCATACAGTACAATTATTACCTGGACAATCCTCCTGAAGCACCCTGGGATTAAGTGCCTTGGTGACCTCAAGGGCACAATGGTGACCCATTCATTTTTTGCCCCTGGTGGGGATCAAACCAGAGACCTTCTGATTACCAAGCCTTTACCTTTACAGCTAAACACACCATGTACACACCACAATGTTGAGGCTGCCCTTTTCTGCTAGAATGCACTGCTAGAAGGACCATATATAATGCAGTTTTTGAATTAGCGTTGGGCTAAGTATACATTTAACTTTCTGCAGGGAGCTTATTGACATCACCTTTTTCTCTTCTCCACACAGCAAGGGCCGCTTTGAAGTGCTTGGCGGAGGCAGTCTGCGGATCTTCAATCTCACTGAGGAAGACGCCGGTGTGTACAGCTGCGTGGCAGACAACACCAACGGATCCATTGAGGCCCAGACTGAGCTCACGCTGAAAGGTAAGATCACTGCTTTATAAAGAACTAGTCAAGTGATTGTCACGTCACACTGTAAAGCTCTTTCGTCTAGTACTGTTCAGAGGAAGTGTTGCATTTTCTCGGTGACATTAAGTTCTGTAATTTGATTGCACGCTCTGATCACACTTCAGACACGTTTACAGAAACAGTTATTGGGTTCTCTGTAATTGCCCAAGCTGTAGCTTTTGGGCGGGACTGACTAGTGCGTGAGATGTGATTGTGTGATGATAAAAGGGACGCGAGATGGTTCAGACAGGTGTGAAATCACAGAGAATAGAATAGAATCTGGGCTGTAGATTTCATGCAGATATGTGGAGTGTAATGAGCTTTGGCCATCTGTCCATCTGCTGGGAATTGATCCTACACTGTGACGAGATGAAAAGATGAAAGATACTGGAGGGCACCCAGCCCCTACTTTTAGGCCCTTTGCTTTTGCCTTTGTGGGTGGGAGAGGTATTGTGTTGGAGCGATAGTACAGTAAATCCAGCAGCTCACAAAGGAGGTGCAATGCCAAACTCAAACTGAGCAGCTCCCAGAATCCAAGCGAGTGTCAAACACTTCCTAAGTTTTTCTTTCAACATGGGCTGTTTTGTCAGTGTTCTGAATAGAGACGCTCTGGCATCAGAAATTATGTTTTTATGAAAATTTTAAGATTAAGAAAATATTTTTATGGTATGATTGTCACAGAAAATAATTTCAGTGGTCCCTTTGCCCATTTAAGTAGTGAAAACTATTGAATGTGCACTTGTAGTATAAAGTATATTTTAAAAAACTGTACTTGCATATAATACCAATCAAATAAACGGCCACTTAAGTGTATTTACAGTGAGTTCACTAATCAAATCAATTAAATTTAAGTCATTATATTTTAAAAATCATATGTCATGCATTTAAAGTGACGTGACATGTTGCCAAGTATGGTGACCCATACTCGGAATTAGTGCTCTGCATTTATCCCATCCAAAGTGCACACACACAGCAGTGAACACACACACACACCCGGAGCAGTGGGCAGCCACTTTTATGCTGCGGCGCCCGGGGACCAGTTGGGGGTTCGGTGCCTTGCTCAAGGGCTCCTCAGTTGTGGTATTGAAGGTGGGAGAGAGCACTGTACATTCACTCCCCCCACCTACAATCCCTGCCGTATACGAGACTCGAACCCACAACCTTTGGGTTATGAGTCCGACTCTCTGACCATTAGGCCACGACTTCCCCTTAATAAAGTACACTTATATTGATGTGTTGACTAACATGCTAAAGCATGTGTAAAATACTTGATTATAATTTTAGTAATTTATTTTATATAATTTTATTAAAATATGTAATTACAAAAATATTTAAATACATTACATACAAGTTTCAAGTATTTTTCAGTTTACCATAAATGCTTGTCAGTACATTCAACAGTACACTTTAATCATATTTCAAAGACAATATAAGTAATTATGAAATAACATACAAAGATCTACTTATGTTCTAATTAAGTGGGTCAAAAACACTTTTAATTCCAACTTACTGCATTAATATAAATGTAAACTCTTAAACATTTTCATTTCGTTTCAGTTAACATGAAGTAGAGTATCCAAAAACATTCGGTTCCCACTTTGAAGTATATTCTTCTAAAGTATATAATTTCCCTATTTTTCCTTTTTTTTTTTTTTTTTTAAGTATGATAAAGTGTACTTCTTTTCCACAAAAGGACCTATGTAAGGGCAGGTCATAAAAGCAAAATACACACTGTTTTAAAAGCAATAGCCACAAGACTTCAGCATAATGCATGTTGGCATGAAAATAGTGTGATTGAATTGCTGAATAAGTATGATAAAGTGTACTTCTTTTCCACAAAAGGACCTATGTAAGGGCAGGTCATAAAAGCAAAATACACACTGTTTTAAAAGCAATAGCCACAAGACTTCACCATAATGCATGTTGGCATGAAAATAGTGTGATTGAATTGCTGAATAACCTATGTAATATTTATAACTATACTACACTCAGAGGAATTGCATTGGTAACACACAACCAGAAGTTAATTTGCCCAGAACAGTAGTCCTACTTCTAGAAATGCTTCACAGCTCAAATAGAAATAGGTTATGCTGAATAATGCATGTTGAATAATTCATCTTTCTGCATGGAAACCCTTTGGACACTCTTGTTTACTCCTATTGCAAGTTGTTTTTTTTGTTTTTTTTTAACAAATCAAAATTGTTTTGTTGTGATCAACATAATGCTATTGATAGAGCAGGTCGTATTGCATCCAAAACAATCATGTGTTCCTGTTTCAAGCGTGAAATAAAACAATGACTTTCATGTCTTTTTTGCTCAGTTTTTAAATGTCAACCAGTGGGCGCAGGAGAGTTATGAATACATTCTGCTGCGTACATTACTAGTCAACATGCAGAGAGATGTGTGCTAGTGTGAGCAGGTCAGATTGATTTTTCGTTGTACTGTAGGTGAGAAACCCAGAATCCTATTAAACTTTGATAGACTGTCTTTTCTGTGCTACGCAAAACATAAGGGAGTAGCTTGTAGGTTGCTGTTTCTTAGCCTACTCTGAAATGCAGGGTAGATGAATAGAAACAACAGTGTGTGTTGAGCTTTGACATTGTCTGTAATATAGCAGGAAACCTGAGAAATGCTCCTGATTGCAAGCAAGGCGGTGATAAGAGCTTTGTGGTCATTTGAGATGTTTTATCATCACTATAATCTCCCGCTAGAAGGAGTGTAACCTATGGCAGCTTGTTTCCTCCGCGGAATAATAAAATTAAAAAGGTCATTTTTATCTCACAATTCTGCCTTTTTCTTCAACTGCAAGTATATATCTCTCCATTCACTTTTTACACTCTAAAACATGCTGGGTTAAATATAACCCAGCGCTGGGTTAATCACTATAATCTCCCGCTAGAAGGAGTGTAACCTATGGCAGCTTGTTTCCTCCGCGGAATAATAAAATTAAAAAGGTCATTTTTATCTCACAATTCTGCCTTTTTCTTCAACTGCAAGTATATATCTCTCCATTCACTTTTTACACTCTAAAACATGCTGGGTTAAATATAACCCAGCGCTGGGTTAAAAAGGGACAAACTCAGCTATTGGGTTGTTCTGGTTCAAAACAACCCAATAGCTGGGTCAAAACAACCCAACCGCTGGGTCAAAACAATTCAATAGCTGGGTCAAAACAACCCAATAGCTGGGTCAAAACAACCCAACCGCTGGGTCAAAACAACCCAACCGCTGGGTCAAATCAAACCCAATAGCTGGGTCAAAACAACCCAACTGCTGGGTCAAAACAACCCAATAGCTGGGTCAAAACAACCCAACGGCCACGACTTCCCCTTAATAAAGTACACTTATATTGATGTGTTGACTAACATGCTAAAGCATGTGTAAAATACTTGATTATAATTTTAGTAATTTATTTTATATAATTTTATTAAAATATGTAATTACAAAAATATTTAAATACATTACATACAAGTTTCAAGTATTTTTCAGTTTACCATAAATGCTTGTCAGTACATTCAACAGTACACTTTAATCATATTTCAAAGACAATATAAGTAATTATGAAATAACATACAAAGATCTACTTATGTTCTAATTAAGTGGGTCAAAAACACTTTTAATTCCAACTTACTGCATTAATATAAATGTAAACTCTTAAACATTTTCATTTCGTTTCAGTTAACATGAAGTAGAGTATCCAAAAACATTCGGTTCCCACTTTGAAGTATATTCTTCTAAAGTATATAATTTCCCTATTTTTCCTTTTTTTTTTTTTTTTTTAAGTATGATAAAGTGTACTTCTTTTCCACAAAAGGACCTATGTAAGGGCAGGTCATAAAAGCAAAATACACACTGTTTTAAAAGCAATAGCCACAAGACTTCAGCATAATGCATGTTGGCATGAAAATAGTGTGATTGAATTGCTGAATAACCTATGTAATATTTATAACTATACTACACTCAGAGGAATTGCATTGGTAACACACAACCAGAAGTTAATTTGCCCAGAACAGTAGTCCTACTTCTAGAAATGCTTCACAGCTCAAATAGAAATAGGTTATGCTGAATAATGCATGTTGAATAATTCATCTTTCTGCATGGAAACCCTTTGGACACTCTTGTTTACTCCTATTGCAAGTTGTTTTTTTTGTTTTTTTTTAACAAATCAAAATTGTTTTGTTGTGATCAACATAATGCTATTGATAGAGCAGGTCGTATTGCATCCAAAACAATCATGTGTTCCTGTTTCAAGCGTGAAATAAAACAATGACTTTCATGTCTTTTTTGCTCAGTTTTTAAATGTCAACCAGTGGGCGCAGGAGAGTTATGAATACATTCTGCTGCGTACATTACTAGTCAACATGCAGAGAGATGTGTGCTAGTGTGAGCAGGTCAGATTGATTTTTCGTTGTACTGTAGGTGAGAAACCCAGAATCCTATTAAACTTTGATAGACTGTCTTTTCTGTGCTACGCAAAACATAAGGGAGTAGCTTGTAGGTTGCTGTTTCTTAGCCTACTCTGAAATGCAGGGTAGATGAATAGAAACAACAGTGTGTGTTGAGCTTTGACATTGTCTGTAATATAGCAGGAAACCTGAGAAATGCTCCTGATTGCAAGCAAGGCGGTGATAAGAGCTTTGTGGTCATTTGAGATGTTTTATCATCACTATAATCTCCCGCTAGAAGGAGTGTAACCTATGGCAGCTTGTTTCCTCCGCGGAATAATAAAATTAAAAAGGTCATTTTTATCTCACAATTCTGCCTTTTTCTTCAACTGCAAGTATATATCTCTCCATTCACTTTTTACACTCTAAAACATGCTGGGTTAAATATAACCCAGCGCTGGGTTAAAAAGGGACAAACCCAGCTATTGGGTTGTTTTGAACCCAACCGCTGGGTCAAAACAACCCAATAGCTGGGTTTGTCCCTTTATAACCCAGCATTTTTTAGAGTGTATAATCCAGCCAGTCCCTGATCATAAAACCATGTCCTGCTGTAACATATTTCATACTAGGAAGTTTATCAGACTATGGAAGTAAAATAGGCTGTGAATTGTGTTCCATATTGACTTTAATATGAAAAAAATGGCTTAGGGTGGTTGTGTAACAAAAATGCAAACGTGTGTGCAATCAAACAGCAGCACAGCCTTTATCTGTATATTTGCAGCTGATGCAACATTTTTACAGTCAGTGGCCACCGATATGAGTGCTGCCCTGCCTATGTGCTACTGGGTTTATGTGTGTGAGATATACTGAGTGATTGAAACACAAACCATCTGTCCCGTGTGGAGCTGGCGTGAGCAGGAACCCAGCAGTGTGTGACAAGTGTTTTTCAGCAGGTTGTGTGTGCAGGCCTCAGCAAACTGCAGGAGCACATACTAACAGCCATTCATCACCTTACCTCTGTCAGTTTGGCCCTGATGCTGCAACTTATGTTAGATATACAGTTCCAGATCCTGTAGAACCCAGCTCATCTGGAAAACATCCAATGGGCTTCATTTTAGCTCAACTTATATCTAGCCATAACTTTATGTAGCCATTCTCTCTTTTGGCTGGTTTTCTATTAAGAATTTTATTGACAGTCTTATAAATCTTATTTTATGTTAATGACAATCTGTAGTCTCTATTTGCTATTTTTACCCTTTGCTCATTTTGCTGACATTTATACATTTAGATTTTTCTGTTCACTTCCACACATAGAACTTTATATATAATATAATATACATAATATATACCGTATATATGTGTACACGTATAATATATTATAGTATAATATTTAAGAATTACATGTATCATTTATGTAATGTCACATTCTAAATCTTTTCTTTTGCTTATTGTACAGTTTATTTGTAATAATGCCAATTTTTCTTTCAATTAACCTTATAAACAATGTATTTTATAATATTAATTTATGTATATTTTATATACATTTATCATTTATCTAATGTATAATGTGCTGGGCTTGCTGTAAAGTTTATTTGTTAATTATGTATATAAATGAATTATGGTTATACATACATCTATATTTATATCATTCATTAAATTATTCCATTCAATTATTCTAAACATTTTTGTGTTGGTTTTAGGAACATAAAGTATTTATGAAATCGTTAATATCACTTATAATGTGCCGTTACATTTTAAATATTTTCTTGTGCAGCTTATTTATTTATTTATTTTGTGCAATTTATTTGTAATTATGCTTATTTCTCTTTTTTCAAAATAATTAAATGTACTGTATATGGTCTGAGCAACAAATATCTATTTCATACTTTTATTTAAATATTTAAATATCAGAGCCTTCAGTCAGTACTACTGATTTATGCAAGGGTGAGAGCAAGTGTATTAATCGTATGCAAGTGATAGTAATGCTTTGTAAATGTGCAATTCGTATAAAATACACAGCAACTGAGGGTTGTGGTTGTGTGGTAGAGAATCAGGCTCAGCACAGAGCAACAATCCAATTACATCCCAACAGACAGGCCTGAATCATTCTGGTGCACACTACCTTGTTATTGAGATTATCTATGTCCTGTTTATCTTCTCCAAGATCAAATAACCTCATTTGCTAATGGGAAGCCTTTGGAGGTTATGCATTTTCCTCTGGCTATTAGGAAGAACATATTTTAGCCACATCCTGGTGTTTAGGGTATTTTTAGAGGTTGGGAAAAGTCAAAAGCAGCATTTTCTTTTCCTAATCGAATCATATTGCTTTCCCGAAATCATTACTGGCATTAAGCTATACAGACATTTGAAACATTATTTCTCTGAAGAAACAAATGTTTAGTTTCTCATGCTCACATGATTTGTTTTGTTTTATTGCTTTTCTTCTCAGCTTCCCCACAGTTCCTGAAGAAACCAGCTAACATATATGCTCATGAAGCCACAGACATCATCTTCGAGTGTGAGGTCACCGGCTCACCCGCTCCCACCATCAAATGGGTGAAGAACGGAGATGCCGTCATTCCCAGCGACTATTTCAAGATCATTGTAAGTTGCCAGCTTGCCCTACATGAGTGAGGAAATGCTGTTGACCTTCTGATAAATACAGTATTCCTTCTAGATGACAGCGATGTTCTTGTGTGCCTCTTTACAGAAGGAGCAGAACTTGCAGGTGCTGGGGCTGGTCAAGTCAGATGAAGGTTTCTATCAGTGTTTAGCTGAGAATGACGCTGGCAATGTCCAGGCAGGTGCTCAGCTCATCATATTGGATCAAGGTACGTTTAGGAATGAATATTTTCTAAAACTCTTAATGGCATGTTTGCTTGCATTAAACTTTGTAGAAAATCCCTGCTGGAAAATCCAGGTGGTAGTTGGTTTAAATTGTTTCCAGCTGCTCCAAGCTGATAATATATGATCAGTAGCTGGCCAGTAGATGTTTAATCGTTAGGAATAAATCTGCTGAGGCCCAAGTTGACCTGGTAGACCTTCTTAATTAAAGGGGTACTATTATGCTCTTTTACAAAGTCTTGAGGGGGTGTACTAGAACAGGCTCTCATACTAGTTTGTTCGAAAAACACATTATTTTTCACATATTTTACATTATTACAACACCTCTCTCCCCAGTCTGGCATGAACGGCTCGAATAGTTCCTGTATCAAATGAAGGCCCGCCTTCTGAAATACGAAATGTGCTGTGATTGGTTAGCTGGGCCAGTGTGTGCTGTGATTGGCAGCACTCGGCGCCTGGTCGGGAAATGTCATGCCCCTTACCATAGCCGCCTGCGAGCTTCAGTGTAAATATTGCGTTAAATTCAAATCAATTTGAGCGCGATTTAAACCCGGATGATTGTAACCACTCTAAGTTCATCTGCCTTGGGAAAGCTAGCGTGTCTCTGACATAGTGATAACACCCGTTGCCTTCTCTAGTGCAGCTCAACCAGGTCTCGTCCCATTCGTCGGTATTTGTGATATCACAAATCCCGGAAAATATGCGTTGTAGTCCAAACGAGTCGTTCGTTGTAGTTTTTGAAAAGTGATTTCTGTTAAATAAAATATCTTTTTTTGAATTGGACTTTGAGAGATCGAATTGAACTTCGCAGACTTTTTTTAATGCTCAAACAGCAACATTACAGACTAACTAAAGTGGAAAAAGTGAAAATGCATAATAGGACCCCTTTAAACTATTTAGAGCTGTTAAACCTGGTTCTGGACCTTACGGTTCCAGAAACCCTTGGTATGACCTGGTTCCTGCAGGGAAGCTTTTATATTAGTTTTATTAAATATTGTTTAAATCCAATTATAAAAGTGTTCATAACATCTCATTACAGTCCTGTAATATCGGTCCATTTAGTTTTACAACTATATCACAGCTATTTTAGTATTTCATTAAGCAATCCTAAACATCTCGGAGATACTGGAGGATTTATCCATGTAGATGATATTTTTTTAATAGAAATCTAATTGAAGGTATAGTAGTTTTGGTGTAAGTCAGGTGCATGATGCCATCTGCTGCAGCTTCTTCTCTGGCCGTGCCACCTGTTCGGTGTACGTGTGTGCGCTCACGGGCATATGTGCGCCAGGACTAGAGTTTAACTTTAAATGTGTGGTTGAAATGGTGTTCTGGATGGTTGCTGGGATATTACTTACTGATCAGGGGTGCGTTTCCCAAACAATGGTGTAACGTACTGCTTAACAACTCTAGTACGATGCGTCGCTGTAGAATCTTACTAGCTAGAAACTAACGACTGTTTCCCAAACACGGTCGCATCTCCGTTTTTTGAACCACTTTGGTTCAACAAGATAAGATGGTTGTTAATGATATGCGTAGGTGGTGAAGTAATAACTTAACTACTAATTCATCGAATCGAGATCTCAGAGATACCACCGTAACGAACATGGTTGTTGTTTTGCTTTATTTGATGTTTGATTCATCGCGGATACACTTTTACGTCATAATCCAGGTTCCTTTGCGCATTTATGCACATGCACACTCTTCGAAAACAGCACATCGAGGACAAGCTAATATGTATAGATTGAAATGTATGTATATTTAAATGGAATTGAAGATATAGATAGCATGCATGTTAGCTTGCTTATTGTGCTCAAGAGCATGATTTATTAAAGTCCACATGACTAATTAACCACGTTAGTTTGCGATGTTCATTTGAACTATGGTTTCGGGAAACACTGAATCGTTGAAGCCATAATTGCCTAATGATGCTTATGGGAAATGCATCCAGAAGAGCCCACCCCAAAGTCTCTATGATGTTCTGGTTTCTTGGTTTGTCTGGCAAAACACGTATACTGTAGCATGATTTGAGAGACTGTATCATTCCTGTACATTTATGACTGAAGGGCAAGCACACCAAAGCTAACACTCTAGGGCCAAGTGAAGATTGCCTTGGCAAGCAACTCTAAAATTTAAATCCACCACATACGAGCGGTCTTGAATGAACAAATTAGTTGTCAGATTGTCACTATGTTCCTGTGATACTTGTATCTTTCTGAGATGAAGCCAGCATCTCTTTGAAATCTCTTTGGGGCTTTGCTGTACTCTTTGCTCCTCTCATATGAAATGGCCTGTAAATGCTTTACTTTGGCAGGCTGCTCAGCTTGTTCTAGTTAAAGCTGCTAGACAGGTCTGATTGGAGGCTTTTTGAAACCTCGGTTCTCGCTGCCATCTGGATAAGCACATGGTGAATGGAGAAACACGGTTGCCTATCTTCACTTATTGTTAGAGCTGATTGCTGAGTTTATTAAGTTACAGACTGGGAGTTTGTTGTGCAGTCTGTGAAACTTGCTCATTATATTTCTTTCTCTGTAGGGGAATATATGATCCCATACTCATTAGTGTAATGCAGCATTGTGTTTTCCCCATAGTCACAGTGCTTTAGATTTGACATGCTGTGATTACCTTAAGCACAATGTAATTGCAGAGATTTTTTATGCAGATTTGCTTGTGATCTTACAAGGAATTTTTAACCACGGAAACTACATTGTAATCGACAAACTTATTGTTTAGAATTTTTGTAGAGATTTTGTGGAGCAGCAGAGCAGCGCTATGACAAATTTGGGTCACCACAAGCATTAAAATATAGTTGTTAATATAGCTGGTATGAGATGAGGATGTGAGCTGACAATTTGATGCTGTCTCACTCTTTAAGCTTGTTTATTTTCCCCAGATTAATTTTAATTCCGTATTTGCATTTGAATGCTTGTTTTCCTGGCAGTGACTTATTACTATTATTAAGGATTCATGGCAACTGGAAAAAACCCCGCAATTTTTCATTCATAGGCTCTTTTTTCACTTCCAAAAACCTTGTACAGCACAAACACCCCACAAAACCAATTTCCTAGCATCTGTTTCTATACAGAGCTGCATTTTTTTTGCGGGTTAATTTGCAGGTTGTGTGTGTAGCAGCCACTCTAGCAGTGTGAAAGAAAGGTGATGGACATGGAGGAAAGCTTGGACACAGTGGGGGGTTATGGTTGCTTCACTATAATCAGTGGTGGACGAAGTTCACAAAGCAAGTACTTAAGTAAAATTACAGATACCCTAATTGTACTCCAGTTAAAATATTAAGTACTCCTTTTCCATTTGAATTGAGTAAAAGTACAAAAGTATTTGATTTTTAATGTACTTAAGTATTAAAAGTAAAATAAGGGTCAAAGACAAAAAAGGGTTTAAGCATAACATCAATAAGTGTAATACTGCTTTAAATTGTTTTTGTTTTTCCCAAATTAGCTTTTACAAAAATGTATGTTTAATTTAATTGCAATTTTGTTTTTGTTTTTCTGAGCAAAAAAATAAATATCATACATTTTCCCCTGATTTACAGAAGAAACCCACTAAAATGTCATTCAGTGTAACATCTGCAGGTTGTGTGTGTAGCAGCCACTCTAGCAGAGTGAAAGAAAGGTGATGGACATGGAGGAAAGCTTGGACACAGTGGGGGGTGATAGTTGCTTCACTATAATCAGTGGTGGACGAAGTTCACAAAGCAAGTACTTAAGTCAGATTACAGATACGCTAATTGTACTCCAGTTAAAGTATTAAGTACTCCTTTTCCATTTGAATTGAGTAAAAGTACAAAAGTATTTGATTTTTAATGTACTTAAGTATTAAAAGTAAAATAAGGGTCAAAGACGAAAAAGGATTTAAGCATAACATCAATAAGTGTAATACTGCTTTAAATTGTTTTTGTTTTTCCCAAATAATTTTTTTTACAAAAATGTATGTTTAATTTAATTGCAATTTTGTTTTTGTTTTTCTGAGCAAAAAAATAAATATCATACATTTTCCCCTGATTTACAGAAGAAACCCACTAAAATGTCATTCAGTGTAACAGTCTTGTCGGGCATATTTACAACAAAAATCAATTTACGACATATTAAAAGACTAATTACTTTCACCCCAAATACTAATTAGTTGTATTTTTAAATTTTTGAAATTTGCCACTATCCTAGGTTTTGCCCATTTGTCAGTAAGAATTTTTTACTCATTTAAAACACAATCAAATTTATTATGCTCCCTTATTCTTTTATATATTTTAATATGTACACGTCAGAATAAGCATGTTGTTTGAATTTTTGCATAAGTCAAGTCACCTTTATTTATATAGTGCTTTTAACAATACAGATTGTGTCAAATCAACTGAACAGCATTAATTAGGAAAATAGTGTGTCAATAATGCAAAATGACAATAGTAAACACTCATTTTTCAGTTAAAGACAGTTCATCATTCAATTCAGTGATGTCAACATCCAGCTCAGTTTAAATAATATCTTTGCAATCATGTCAACGATATCGCTGGAAATGAAGTGTCCCCAACTAAGCAAGCCAGAGGCGACAGCGGCAAGGAACCAAAACTCCATCGGTGACAGAATGGAGAAAAAACCTTGGGAGAAACCAGGCTCAGTCGGGGGGCCAGTTCTCCTCTGACCAGACGAACCAGCAGTACGGAAAAATCAATTTAAGACGTAATAAAACAGACGATGAACAATATTAACAGCAATTATTATATGATGCAATCAAACTTATAGCAAAATGTGGTAGTTCTGTAAGTTGTTTCAGGGTTGGCATCATCTGAGGTCCTCTGAGATGTTGCATCATCTCTTCTCAGGTGTTCTGGATCTAGACTGAAGCTTGTGTACATCCTAGTTAAAAATAGAGAAATAAATAGAGACATAATTAGCGTAGCTGCTGTTCCAACCAAGCAAAATTGATTTGTTTAACCCAAACTAAAGAATAATAATGTGCATTTGATCAGATATAACTGCAGTAAAAGATTATGAGATGCATTATTTGAATGCTTGGCCAAAGAGATGTGTCTTTAATCTAGATTTAAACAGAGAGAGTGTGTCTGAACCCCGAACGTTATCAGGAAGGCTATTCCAGAGTTTGGGAGCCAAATGCGAAAAAAGCTCTACCTCCTTTAGTGGACTTTGATATCCTAGGTACTACCAAAAGTCCAGAGTTTTGCGACCTTAGGGAGCGTGATGGATTGTAGCGTGGCAGAAGACTAGTTAGGTACGCAGGAGCTAACCCATTAAGGGCCTTATAGGCAAGTAATAATATTTTGTAACTGATACGGAACTTAATAGGTAGCCAGTGCAGAGACTGTAAAATTGGCGTAATATGATCATATTTTCTTGACCTGGTAAGGACTCTAGCCGCTGCATTTTGGACTACCTGTAGCTTGTTAATAAATATTATATGTTATATGTTATATATGTTATATTATATGTTAATAATATATAGCATAAATATTGTGTTACACTGATTGACGGTGTAACATTATTTCATACCATAAATGAAAGATACCATACCATACCATACCATAAAAAAGACCCATAAATGTTTGTTTTGTCATTTTAAACTTATATACTTTTATATTTAATCATTTTATATTATATATTTTTTATAATCCTACTGTTAATACCTGGGGAAGGAGGCTTAAATATCAATTTAGGTTACTGATACTACATGTGTGCAAACAAGTTGAAAAGAATCAGTTTCTCCAGTTTAAAATAACAAAGAATGACATGTTTTTTTAAGAAATGTAGTGGAAAAGTAAAGTATGATATTATGCTTTGGAATGCAGTGAAGTAAAAGTTTCTCAAAAAACAAATACTCAGATAAAGTACAGATACTTGAAAAATGTACCTAAGCACTATAACTGAGTAAAAATGCTTTGTTACTGTCCACCACAGGCTACAGTTATTGCTGTGGGCTTCAGTCCCAGTTATGTTTGTAGAAAAATGATAGATGAAGCTTGGATGTGTGTCTGAGCACAATGGCAGACAGGGTGATTGATCTGAGAGCATACAATGCTGATTTGGGCTATATTTGTGTTTATATCTCAGCTGCAGAGCCTGTGGAGCCATAAAACATAAATAGTATGTCTCCGCTGAGGCCTCTCACTGTGTTCATATGACACTTTAACTAGGCCTGTGTGCCAGACACGGCTAACAGCAGAGCAAATATGTTTCACTTATTTATGGCCACAGAAAGAACCCTCTAGCTGCTTTCCAACATCTCTGCTTTGTTTACAAGATTAATCTCTCACTGGTTGGAATATTGATATGATTTAGTTGAAGTTATAAAGCCTGTAGCTGTAACTAAACTCAAAGGAATTATTCTGTTGGAGAATCAAGAAATTTAATTTCACCAAAATAAAAAAATTAACTAGTTTTATGATGAACCAAAAAACATTTTCAGAATGCAATACTAGATTACTGCTTCAAACTTTTTTACAAAGTGTAAGTTTCTTCAGCCTCAGACATAATACCTTGTTATAGATCACACTGATTTAGATTTGTTGGCCATGCCTTCATCATTCATTTTTGCTAGTTTTGAATGGCCTTTTAGGTATAGATGTTATAATTCTACACTTGTCCCGACATTGACTTTCAATTATAAATTTGAAAATCAATCATAAAATGTGAAATAAAAAATTATTAATACATATTTAAAACTATGATCATCTAGACAAAGATTGACATAAACTATTTCAATAATTATTGTGTAGAAATTATTTTATATTTATTTCACAAAAATTGTCCTGCAGTTGTGGCATCATTTATACCACAAAGAACAAGTTTGCCCTCAATACGATTTTTTTCCCCCAAATTTAGAAAGTGTAAGTGAAGAGCATGTTTAAAATGAAATAGTGTACGAGACATGTGAGGTGTGAAGAAAATAAAGAAAAATTAAGGTAAATGTCAGCTGTGCATGTAATATTTTGGTGACGCACTTTTTTGATGTTTTTAAGATGCTGAAAAAGCATCGAGAAGTAGTGTAACAGTCAAAAACGTCAGTCTAGTCCATGTATATGCATAAAAACTATTCAAAATCAGCATGTCTTCCATGCATGCCGTCTGGCCTGACATGTTTAGCTGGGAGCCACCACAGCCCTGAGGCTACAGCCACAGTTCAGCTCCAGTCTGCCTCTCATAGGATGACATTTTAATAGGGTGTGAGTTCTGTTATTCCAGATCACTGTCTCATCTTAGAGAGCTCAGTGGTTGTGCTCGATTCGATTGCTCAATGCACAGCAGCTTCCTGTTCACAAGATTCACAAGATTACGAGAAATCATGAGATTAATCAGTTATTTTATTAAATCGACAGTCTTCTGTTTCTCTTTAAGTTTATACATCCAACAACATCTACTGTAATGGTGGGTAGACATTTCCAGAATAAATAAATATATTTATAATATACAGTATATATATATATATATATATATATATATTATATATATTATGGTTAGGGGTAAGGGTAGGGGTAGGGTTAGGTCAAATAATGTCATATTTGCATTACAAATGACATAACTGAGCGAATGACACTTAATGACAGTTGTCATAAACATGCATAAAACCTCCTTCATATTCATGACATGTGTCATGTCATGATTATGAAGGTGTCATGTTAGTCTTATGCACACCCCTTCAAGTAAAGTGTTACCCAATAATGTGACACTGGCTGCTGAAAGTTTTAAAATATATTGATATAGAAAACAGTTTTTTATTGTAATAATGTTTCACAATATTACTGTTTTACTGTATTTTGGATTAAATAAAAGCAGCCCTGTGAGCTTTAAAGATTTCTTAAAAAACATGAAAACACTGGTCTCAAACTTTTGACCAGTAGTGCATGTATAACACAAAGTTATATTATTAACAGTATAATATTTATATATTTGTTCACAGTAAAAATTCGATTTTTATACATATTTATTTGTATTTATATATTTCCCCGTACATTATTCGGTTTGCTGAAGCTTGTATTTTGTGAATTCTCATCTTGAACTCCACTGTGATTTGGTGTGATATAATAATCTAATGTTTGATGTTAGCTTGCTATTCAAACAAAATGCTGTTGCGGGTACTTTTGTGTACAAATGCCCCGAGCCAAAGCTTCTCAAAGGAGCGCAGTGATATTTCTGATATTGGGACTGAGCATGACAAATGGGACTGAAGTGCATGTCAGAAAATAAATGATTTAGCTGACGGACTTGAGCGACGCAGATGAAGCAGGCGGAGGTTTAGCAGGTGCAGGAGGGAATGGGGGCTCTGCTTGCTGACCCAGAGGGCCACTGTAGCTGGGTGTAGACATACAGTAATGACATGCCAGATGGGCGTCTGCCTCCCCAGCAAACACAGAGGAAGTCCCCTGCCAGCATCACGCTGCGACCCATAATCCTGTGCTTTCGTGCTGGGTGGTACATCCCGCCGAGGTGCCCGTGCCTCCCCCTAGATCTGCCCTGCTGCTCCGGCTTTCATCTCTCAGACTATGGAAGCAAGGCGTCTCAGGAGATGGTGCGCTGCTCTCCATCACGTGAGAGACCTGTTTAATCTCAACAGGGGTGTTGATGGCCTTTAATCCATCTTCCTCTCGTATTCATGATGTTTACTTTGAAGAGATAGACTGCTGTCACCGCTGCAGTGGTGCCCGCTTCGGATCCAATGCAAAATCGCTGCGGGCCAGCCATATCTCCAATAAAAAAATGACAAAGACTAGTGTGTACGTGGCTTCTTGAATATCATAGTAACTCTGCTTATTAAAAAAATGCTTCTTTGTGCTTGCTTCGCTTGCTTTGTCTGTATTTGCTACTATAACAAAAAATAGAGAATATATTGTCAAGAAAAGCCTGAAGATGTCATGAAACGTCTAATCAATCTTAAAAATCTAAAATAGTTTTACATTTAGAATTTTCTGCACAATGAAAACATACTATAACTTCAGCTCAAAACATTCTGCCCACTGCCCACTCAATATCAAGCTACAGAAGTGGCTCAGAAATCACTTCTGTTTTGATGTCAAAACTATAAATACATTAACACATGACGGTTATGCATAACGTGTCTCTGATCATTTCAGTGTGACCCAAATAGTTTATGCAGCAAATTGCAGTGGAAATTGTTTTGTAATCCTGTCACATTGTAATGCAAAATTATGCAAATACTCCTCTTTTTTATTGTCAACTTTTTCTTCTATTCAGAATGTTCTCTCCTTTATGTGACTGAAGTTAACAACGTGCTTGTTTATGCTTTATTATTAATTTTCTCCAATGTCCCCTGTGCTCACATATAGCAAACTGTCTGTGCTGTACGAGTCAGAGGAACATATTTAGAGTATAGAATGGCACTTATTAATAATTGGTATGTCATTATTTTTTTTTTAAGTTATATTACATCTCAACCAATCAAATTCTTGAACACAGGCATGATCTTATGACTAATTCCTTTGGAAAAAGATGATGTTCAAAGATAGTGTGTGCTTTAAAGTTGACATACAGTGGAAAACAGGAGTTAAATAAATAAAATAGCTTAATGTGTTACATAGAATCTCCTCACCCAAATCTCATTAGTCTGAAAATTTGACACTCTTAAAAATAAAGCTGCTTCACGATGCCATAGAAGAACCTTTTTGTCTAAATGGTTCCATAAAGAACCTTTAACATCTGAAGACCCTTTCTGTTTCACAAAAGGTTCTTCAGATTATAAAAAGGCAAATAAGAGATGGTTCTTTAAAGAAGACTGAATGGTTCTATGTAGAACCAAAAATGGTTCTTCTATAGCATCGCTGTGAAGAACCTTTTAAGCACCTTTATTTTTAAGAGTGTATATTAAACATCAAATATATGCTTGCTTGTCATTGTGTTGAGTTGCACAAAATATTTGGGTTCTATTATAGTTTTTTGTTAATATTTCGAATTAGATTCTCCCTCTAAAATAAGTTAAACTATGAGTAATTTTGCTGTGATTTTGTCTTTTTTATAGGTAGAATTTATTATTTATAGTTGTTTAATATTTATTAGTTTTCAGTTAACATTTATTTAATTTCAAGCAACGAACATGTTTTTGTTTTGGGTTTTAGTTAATGATAAGCCTGGAACAGATAAATCTGGTCTCTAGAAACCTGTTGCATCATGGTATTCATAACAATCATTGGTTCATAGTTGTGTAAAACTATCCTGTAATTGGTCTAAGAAACCTATCATGGTTGTGACCATTAACAGCAAACAGCTTTACAAAATATATAGAAGGAGAGCAAAACCTATATGTGTGTGTGTGTGTGTGTGTGTGTGTGTGTGTGTGTGTGTGTGATTGAGCTGCCCATTTCTCCTCTTCAAAACACTCATATGGGGCTTGTAGCCAGTGTCTATAGATCAAGAGCTGCTCCACATTTCAGCAGCAGTCAATCCTGTCATGTTATGACATGAGTACAGGTGAAGAACAGGAACCTTACTGAGAATTAATGAAATAATCTGGTTTTTATGCCTCCATACAATATAAGGAAGTCTTCAACCCCTTCCAGACCCCTCACGATAATAGCATGTTCCCTCGGATCAATAGTAGAAATGTTGTAAGATTTAATGCCAGTGGATGAAGTCTTTATTTGTGCAGCAGGAACTATGTCGCATCTCCTGTACCATGACCGTTTCAGTCCATA
The DNA here is from genome assembly GCF_001515645.1 of Sinocyclocheilus grahami. Classification (NCBI taxonomy): domain Eukaryota; kingdom Metazoa; phylum Chordata; class Actinopteri; order Cypriniformes; family Cyprinidae; genus Sinocyclocheilus; species Sinocyclocheilus grahami. Next base: position 203,092 of record NW_015505864.1, on the reverse strand, counting down.
CCCATCTGTAAGATGAAAGCAGGAGCTTTTAAGTGGTCATTAGCTGTGCACTGCACTCCCTCTCTCATCATAAGCACATGGAGGTGAATGAGGCAATCTTTTTTACATTTATGTTTTCCCCCATATCCTCATGCACAATTACCTATTTCGAATTCTTGGTGACCTACACAGTGCATAACCATTATTGCTCTGAGCAGCCATTTCTGTTTTAATTTGCATATTCCCAAAATACCATTTGCTTAATATTAAAATCATAATTACATCTATTTACAGCAAACATGGAGTTAACAATAATCCTTTTACATTTCCATTTTGCACCAATGGCCTTGTGACCTTTTTGCTTTGCTTCAGTATGTATCATTAATAAGGCAAAGTCACCATCTGTTCCAATGGCAGCAGCTATTGCTCTCTGCTATGAATAGAATCGGTATTAATCTTTTGCTGCTCTCCACCATACATCACATGACTGCGTTCACCATCAGACAGACACTTAGGAGACTGTTGAAGCTGATGCTTGTGATGATCCTGATAACATCCTAGTTGAATAAATGTATGTTTGAAAAACGTTTTCCAAGCATTCCATTTTAGGGGTGTAACGGTAGTCAGTTCGTACCTTGGTATTGACGTCACGGTTCAGTATGGTTTCGGTTCAGCAGGGGGAAAACTGAACATAACATTGCATAAACAAAATTTTTTATTTGTTTTATTTTATTAAACAGTGATCTACCTCAGCTTATGCTTAAAAAACAAACATTTTTTATTTGTTTTATTTTATTAAACAATGATCTACCTCAGCTTATGCTCTAAACCAGGGGTTTTCAACCTTGTTGGACATGCGCCCCCCCCCCGAGGTAAATTAAACGCTACGTGACATTTTGTTTAGAAGCTGTTTTATTTTTCCGCGATTGGGACACTGATTGAGTGATTACATGAGCCATGAGATGTTCATTCATGTTTATTTCATGCTAAAACTAGTAGTAAAGAGTAAGCGATGATCACGCTAACTCGCGCTTCATTTGTACAGCAATCTGTCGCGCCACATCAAAGAGCGTCAAAATGCCGTTTATTGTTTGAATTAATGTTTGAATTTCCTGAAACAAACTGACATCATTTGAACGATAAGACTTTGTTTCTTGTCGAAAGCTACAATACAATGAAGTTCCACTCGTGCAGTGGTTAAAACAATACACATGCATACCGAACTGAAAGACCTGTACTGAAAATTTTCGGTACGAATACTGTACCGTTACACCCCTACATTTTAGTTATTAAAACTTCAGCTTGGTGTGTTTTTAATAGTTTTTCTATGTAGACTAGATGGATTTTTTTTTAACCTTTGCACCACATATCCCTGTTACTTCAGCATCTTGTGCTGTTTTTGAATGTGTTGTGAGTGAAGAGCCCCTAAAATAGTTTACTCTTTAAGGCCTGTTCATACCAAGATGAATATTCAATATGAAAATTTGCTGATAAACATTGTAATTAGAATGAACAGCTGTTAATGTGTCTGTTGAGACACGAACATTCACATGCCGTAATTTTTTTTTAAGGAAAGGTGTTTTAATTTCTGTTCAAGTGCACTGTGAAGAAAACTTGCCGTCCAATAAGATTCGGTCATATGCCCAGAGCCACTGCTGTTACATAAAACTATGACTTTGTGGCGCTCATGAATAGACTGTTTTACTAAAATACAGGGAAAAGCATAGGAAGAATCCAGAAACAATTGAAAAACATCTTTCTGTTCACACCAAGATGAATATTCAGTGCAAAATGCTTGGCATGATAAACGTTGCCATTTGAATGAATGGTTGGTTGTTAATGTGTCTGTTGAAACTGACACAAACATTTTTTTACGGAGCGATGTTCTAATCTCTTTTCCATCGCATTGTGAACAAAACTGGCCGACCAATAGGATTTATTTCTTCACGTGCCCAGAGGCGCTACGGTTACATAAAGCTATGTCTCTCTTGTCTCTGTACACTTGCATTTGGTGTTGTTTGATAAAAGCCATAGAGAATTTAAAAAAATCGTACACTGTAAAAAATACGTGTAATTTTAACTGTAACATTTTGTAAAAACCTTACGGAAAAAAACTGTTAATAGGTTAACAGTAAGTTCCCGTACTATATACAGGGAAAAACTGTAAAATATCTAACCAGACATTTCATGTAATTTTACAGTAAAATGCTGTTAATTTTACAGATTTTAGAAGTAAAAATAACAGATCAATGTATAATTTACAGTCAAAAACGGTAAACTGATATTCCCAGAATTCCCTGCATGACACTCCACATTTGAAAGTATTTTGTTTAAATAATCATGTTTTTAAAAAAGTTTTTGTTATTAGTTATGTATATTTGGGCTTTATGTTACATATTCTGTTGTTTAATGAAAGTTTAATGCATTATTTAAGTATCATTTGTGTTACCATGATGGTGTTTTGTGTTTGCATGAATGACTCTGTGCACCTTCTATATATTAGTATATACTTCTGCTTGTGGTGAAGCTACTTGTGATGGGCTTTGATTCTTCATGTGGCTTTCTCTTTTACCACCTGCATTATTATGGTGGTTGTCAGTATGTTTAAGGTACAAAACAAATTTTAATAGCAGTGTGCATTGTTGAATTTACTGGTTTACATTCAAATTTTCTTGTTTGTAAATTACAGTTTTATACTGTAAAATTTACAGTTGTTGGCCGTAAATGTGTTTACAGTTTTTCTGTATTTTTTACAAAATTATTCTGGCAACCACAGCTGCCAAAATTATTTTGTAAAAACTACATAATTTTTTTACAGTTTACACTTTGAAACATAAATATTGTTTGACTTTCTTCTCTGTGTCAGATATGAAAAGTGCACAGTGCTTTCATTTCATTCATCTTCTCTGTCATTTTTTATGCATCGATTCACAAAAATTGGATCGAACATTCTTGTTGGTGTAAAGAGGCCTTAAAGGGTTAGTTCACCCCAAAATGAAAATTCTGTCATTAATTACTCACCCTCATGTCGTTCTAAACCCGTAAGACCTTCGTTCATATTCGGAACACAAATTAAGATATGAACTAACCCTTTAACATTGTGAGAACTTTCAAATGAAGTATTCAGTGTATGTTGCAGAATAAGCCTTATGTTAGTATTGAATTCTGAATGATAGCATGTAAAAAATAACTCCTAGAATAGCCATTGCCTGGTCTAGAATGCCAATACAGATTAGCTGGAGCCTGATTTGAGCTACTTTTATGATACAGTGATGATTTGACATGTTTTTGAATGCATATTTTGGCATTCTTTCCATAATCAAGTTCATTAAAACTGTACTTGACTATATATGACTAGAAAACAGCTGCAAATTGGCTGCCAAGTGAACTGACTGAACCAGAGGGAGAAGAAAAACTACTTTTTGTAGAATGTCACACACCACACAAAGCTGAACCAGAGATAAATGCTGAATGATATAATTTTTTTTCTCTCCCTGCGGCTAGACAGATGAACATTGATGGCTCGTCTTTGTGGAAAACTGGAATTGCTACAACTAATGTTTAATTTGCTCTCCGTCTAATGGATCTTGTCATTTAGGGGAAGCTATAAGTTAATGAGTGCCGCTATTAGTGTATATTATACAGGTCTGCATTATCAGTCTCTTCTCCCACTGTCTGTTCAGTGCTGAATGCGGTTCAGAATAAGAAAGTAATTCGAAGAGCACATCTGAACATAATGCATCTTGCTGTTCTTTTTTCAGCATTATATGGTGCTTTTAAACCCTCAGTTAACTAGCAAAGGGAAACTGTATTGTTCAGAGTTTGCTCTTTCATATCTCAGGAGACTTATTGCAAATGCATTTTATGTTATGTTTCTCCTAAAATTCCTTTGGGTATATAAAAAAACCCAAATGAGACTATTGTTGACATACAGTAATAGTGTATAGCTGTTTGTATATAAACACAGTTCAGACAATCTGGTCTTTGTTTGAGTTCATATTAAAATCCCTGATTTTTGATTCCATACTTTGGTTTCTTGCAATCCATTTCTTTCCAATCCCCATTTTTTGTTTTTATTGTTTTAATCTGTGAGTTTTATTTCCTGTAGTCCACGGAGTTCAAGTCCACAATCATGTCTTTTTTTGAGAGAGAGAGAGAGAGAAAGATATTTTCAGAAAATCTCTGCCTTTTGAATCATGAAGCTCATAAGTTTTAATGATCTTTTTGACGTGATTTTTGAATGTAAATGAGATGAGATATTTTCTATGGTGCTGCGTGCTGATTGTGTTTCAGTCTGGTTGGCATAGAGAAAAAAGGACCATAGTGTTACTTGTTTTAGACGTTTTATTGCCTACTCATGTTATTGTCAACCACAGTCAACGAATCACATTTGAATCGCACGGTACATCAATCATACCTACTATATTTGCTTGATGTTCAGTCCTTCCACAGCTGCATGTTTTGCATGCAGATGCAAATGAAACACAGTTTGTTTAAGTCAAAGAGTTGCTGTTGCCAAAAGCGCAACTTTATTGCAGTCCACAAAAGCAAACGATCTTGACACATTTTTAGAGCTGCTTTGTGCTGAGTTTCACTCCACTGATAGAAAACAACAGTCCAACGTCCTTAGATTTAACCACAGAGGCCTCAGCATGAAATATTTTGCATATCTGTGTGAAGATCTAAAGCCTTGGACCTCTAGACATATGTTAGTGATTAAAAAGGATGGCCTCTGTGCCTTAGTGTTCTTTGGATCAGCTTGGATTTTTCCCAGCTACGCTTAAAAGAATAGTTGTTTAGAAATCTTTTTATTCATTTACTCACCTACATCTAAACCATATGACATATGCAAGAAGCAGCACCATGTAAGGTTTTTGATGTCATTTGCCGGGTTTCCATCCAAAGTTGCGAATTTAACTTGCGTGCAAAATTAGAATATCGCACAAAACATTTGCGAACAAGCATCATTTCCATCCAACGAGTCAAAGAGAACAAAATCATCACTTCCTGATAAACTGGCACTATACATCACTAAGAAAAGTAGGAGAAGCTACTGAATATAATAATTTTCCTATATAATAAATTACTTGCACCTCAGAACGAGCAGACGAAACACAATGAATGCGGTAATTGCTTTCGGAGGTGGATGCTGCTGTTTGGGAACACAGTCGTGGAGGACAGTTCTGGGAGGCAATTATACAGAAAAACTTTGATGACAGACTTTGCTCGGGCATTTCCGAATAACCATAACAACATTTCAGATGCTGTGAATGAGATCGGTCCGCTGGTTAGTCAGAATTTACCGTCCCATAGCGCAAAGTCACATGACTTTTTTGATGCGCTTGGAGGAATTTATTCGCAAAATGCATTTCCATCTCCCATTATTCGCATTAACCCTTTTTCGCACAAGTCAAAAACCACCTCAAGTGAGCGTAAAAACTTCTTTTGCGAATTAAGGCATTTTTATTCGAAATTCAGCGTTTCCATCACTCGATTCTGATGCGACACTTCAAAATGCGCATAAAAACAGGGTGATGGAAACCCAGCTATTGATGCTGAAGTCTCATTTGTGCATATGTACAGTACATAGTTATGAAGCCTTGGCATGTAGTTAAGAAACCAAGTGCATTTAGTTTCATTTGATGTGAAAATGTCATTTGATAGCTATACAATAGTTTTAGTGAATAACATTGCAAATTGTGTGTTAATGTCGGTCTAATTTTGAGGTGAACTACTCTTTAAGAGTGAAAAAGTCCAAAATATGCCTCCTGCGATTCAGCTTTCCATCATTTTTTCTACTTCAGCCGTTTTTCTCCAACTACATGCCCGACATTCTTCCGTTATGATTGCATTTTTCATATTTCTTTGTGATTATTTCACTGTTTTGTTGATATCCTGTCATGGAAGCCATTGTGTTATGGTTTTTGTTTTGTTTTTTTCTTTTTTTATGTGTTCCCTCTGTTCTGTTCTCCTTTGTTTTGCTCTCCATCCCTCCCTCCCTGAATTTCTGTGTGACTTCACTTTGCACCCGTCTCCACCCTTGATTTCTGCTTTCACTCACCCCCTCCACTGTATGCACTCAAAGATGTAGCCATCCCCTCCCCCCCTCCCACCTCACTGACCCATGCCACTACTGACCGTCTAATGCCAGGCTCCAGAGGCGGCGCTGGTCCCACGCCCTCCGCCCCCCGTGACGTTGTGGCCTCCCTGGTCTCCACCCGCTTCATCAAGCTGACCTGGCGCCTTCCTGCTGAACCGCATGGAGATGATGTCACCTACTCGGTCTACTACAGCCTGGAGGACAATAACAGGCAAGGGCATTTATATTTGTGTCATTTATATATACACTACAGTGACAAAGTTTGGGGTCAGTAAGATTTTTTTAAACAGATTTTATTCAGCAATGATTCATTAAATTAATAAAAAAATATTTTTAATGTTGCAAAAGATTTCTATTTCAAATAAATGCTGTTCTTTTGCACTTTCTATTAACCAAAGAATCCTGAAAAATATACTACAGTTTCAAAAATATTAAGTAGCACAATTATTTTTAATGTTAATAATAGGAAATATTTCTTGTGCGCAAAAGCAGCATTTTAGAATGATTTCTGAAGGATCATGTGTTACAGCAAACTGCGGTAATGGCTTTTTTTTTAAATATATATTAAAATAGTAACAATATATCACAATATTACTATTTTACTATATTTTTGATCAAATAAATGCAGCCTTTGTGAGCATGAAAGGATCTTGTTTGAACGGTATTGTACCTCCAATTTATTGTTTTTTTGGGGGGGTACAAAAACTGTAAAGAATATCTCATGATATTAGGTCATGTTTAATCCTAATATAAAAAAAAAGGAAATAAAGAAATTATATTTTGTTTAAGAAAAAATAAGCTTGTTTTTCCCCAATTATCCCAAACTCATTAACTTAATAAAATTACATTAAAATAATGTAACTGTCATTACTGGAATGTAGTATTTAATATTTAAATTATTAAAATATTTGTTGTATTGCCTTTGTTGCATATTTGAATAAATAAATGTATTAGTGTTTATTTTACTTTCTTTTTTTTTTTTTTACTTAAAAATGCTGCATTAAAATGCTGCATTACAGTAAAGAGAATCTCATGAGAATCACTATTAAGAATAATAATTCCAAAAAACAAAAAACAGTGAAGGAAAAAATGCATTATGGTAATAAGATTTTTTTTATGGTTCCTTGTGAGTAAAATAATATCATTAAAGCAAAATAAAAAAATGAATTGCACAAAATTGGCTTTTTATGCATATCATTAAAGCAAAATAAAAAAATGAATTGCACAAAATTGGCTTTTTATGCAATATATAATATATTACATTAAAACGTTCAGCAGTGTATATACAAATATGTATACTTGCAGTTACATATTTGCAATATGTAAATATGTAATACAAATAAAATACATTTAATTTTGACTGTGTAGTAATATGTTACCCAGACATGTTTTCATGACATTCACCCTCCAAGAAGCCTTAAATTATGAATGCTATTGATGATTGTATTTTGTTGTTTTTGTTGCTATTATTTTAAGTCACATGTTGTTCTTATTAATATTTATAATGCCATTCTATATGAGCTGTTATTAACTACAGAAGAATAAGAGAAGCTTTGAAGCAGTGAATCAGCAGTCAGCTCCTGTTTCAGTCTCATATCACGTTTGTTTCTCTGATGCTCTGTAGGGAGAGGATAGTGAACACCAGCCGTCCAGGAGAAATGCAAGTCACCATTCAGAACCTCATGCCAGACACCAAGTACTCCTTCCGCGTGGTGGCCCACAACAGAAACGGCCCTGGAGAGAGCTCAGTGCCTCTGACGGTCGCCACCCAGCCTGAAGGTAAGATCTCCACTTGATGATAACATACCAGTTAGAATGTGTTCAAATGAGATTTATGGACTAATTAAAACAGTTGCATTACAAATTACGCTCTGACACATTTCAGAAGGCTATAATGCGTGAAATCAAGTTTGCGTAGTTGGATTTTAACGCTCACATGCTTGTCTAGAATATGTTTTGGGCCTCCAAGATTATGCAGAACATTTTCTCTGGAGGTTTTCTTTCCCAAAACCTCCCCAATGCCTCAATGTCAGTTTAAAATCTCATTATATAGTAAGCACAAGTAAACACCTGCTGGCAAACAGATCTCTTGAACATTGCTGAAGGTATATGGCCTGACTCCATCAACGTGAAACATTATCAGCCCAAACACAGCACAGGAGAAGCTGTTTCTGGGTCAGACTTGCTCCTCTGTGCGTCCTTGGCTCTGACTGCTATAAGCACTTTATAATGTGTGTTAGCGGGATTCTGGCACTCCCGGGAATCCTGCTGCGTGGAGATCAGCCTCTGAGGCTGACACACATATTGCTGTGAACATTATGAATGAATCTGAGCACAAGTCATCTAGGCACACATACACACTCGTAGAGCGCACTTAATCCAGTGTAGGCGCCCCATCCCATCCTGTAAGACATCGGTATCAAAAGCAAGCGTTGATGTTGGACAGAATGGATGTCTGTGGCACTGAGATAAAGTGATTTCTCTCTGTCGTTTGAGATGCCAGAAACGCCTGATCAAAGTTCGAAAAGTGATTCATGTAATGCAGTTTATATTAGAGCTTGAGCATGAAAGATGGTTCAGGGTAACCATAACTGGATGAATGTAATCAAACAGTCATTGCAGACATGTGGTGAAGCGGCTAGAACTTGCTGGATGCTGGTTGAAGTCCTTGTGGAACACAAAAGGAGATGTTTTGAGGAGTGTTCATGCTGTTCTTCCCCATGCAATGAAAGCATATGCATATAGTGACCATAGACTGCCATGTTCTAGAAAGGACATAAAAGCACTATAAAGACAGTCCATACTATTTTTTAGGCTATATTTCAAGTCTACCGAAGCTATATGGTCACTTTGTGGTGATTTTCAGCAAATAATGAATATATTTTAGTCTGTTCCTGACATAAAGCCATTGTATGACTTCAGAGGACTGGGAATATAGTCAGTGAAAATATGAAGCAATTTTATGATGGCCCCTGCCTTGACTAGTAAAAAGTGTGCTTAATTATATTAAAAATGCACTTGTGGTGTACTTCAAATCTTGAAAATATATTGATAATATAATATTAATAAAATAAAAGGCCCCTTAAATGTACTTAAAGAGAGCACACTTTCATGACATATTTCAAAACACGCTTAAATACACTTTTAAAAAGTGCACTTTATAATAATGTCAAGTGTAAAAACGTCAATGTTAATGTTTTAAGTACATTTTAAGCCATTATCTTTTAATAATCTTTTGTGGTGTTTTTAAGAAGTACTTACATACTAACATATGAAAGCACTAGTGAAGTATTTGAACTGTAGATTATTCAATATCAATATGGTGTTTTATAATATATATCTTATTAAAGGTAATATGTTTTTAATGTACTAAATTGCAACAAATTAATAATTAGAAAAATATTTACAAATTATTTAAATTGCCATGATGCTGCTTCTGTGTTGGAGCGAGGAGATGTGGAGACGTGGGGGCATTTACAAAGAACAAACTTTAATTATCCAGACACACGCACACGTAGCAGGGGAATAGACATTTAACACTAGACGCTGGACAAAGGAAAACACAGGGCATAAATACTAAGACTAAACTAAGACTAAACGAGGAAGCTAACAAGAAACACCTGGAACCAATAACCACAATTAACACAAGGCAGAAACTAGGTCACAGGGAGAACATGGAGCACGTGGGAGAGGCAAACAAACACAAAACATGGGTGTGACATAAATAGCATGAAATACAATTTTCACTTGAAATTACATTAAAGTCAAGTCAAGTCACCACCTTTATATAGCGCTTTTAACAATACAGTTCATCATTGAATTTAGTGATGTCATCATCCAGCTCAGTTCAGTTTAAATAGTATCTGTGCAATCATGTCGACGATATCGCTGGAAATTAAGTGTCCCCAACTAAGCAAGCCAGAGGCAACAGCGGCAAGGAACCAAAACTCCATCGGTGACCGAATGGAGAAAAAACCTTGGGAGAAACCAGGCTCAGTCAGGGGGCCAGTTCTCCTCTTACCAGACAAAACCAGCAGTTCAATTCCAGGCTGCAGCAAAGTCAGATTGTGCAGAGGACACAACTGTTTTCTGTGGTATTAAAGTAAATTTTAGTTTACCATAAATGCTTGTCTGTAATGTTGGCAGTACACGTTACTGTCCATATTTTGAAGACAGAAGAAGTAATTATAAAATTGCATGTGAAGATGTACTTAAGTCATACTTAAAGGCAGAGTGAGGGATTTCTGGTAGCCAATGTTGATATTTGAAATCACCAAAACAAACACGCCCCTACCCCAAAAGGGTCTCGCCTCTTTTCTGATAGCTCCGCCCCACATATACGTACGCAACCAAGGCAACGATTAGTTCTGTGAAACAAAGCAAAACCAATGTTACACCGTGTCTACGGATGTGAGCGGCGCAGCGCAACAAATCCCCGACAGAAAACTGCTGCCGGGTTCTATTTATGACGTGCTGACACAAATTTCAAATGGTTTTCAACGGTCGTTTGATCGCGTCCAGTGTAGGCAGACTTTAGCTGTTGTAGACACTGTTACTCACCTATTAAGAAGAAACAAAGCAACCTCGGCGTCCGATCGCAGGCCTCCGCTCCTTGAGTTCTCTCCAGCGCTGGAAAGCTGATCCGATATTTACACGGGTCCTACTTGCCTTATCGTTCCGCAGACGTTTTCCTCTTTTGTTTTTTCCCTCCATCTTTCTGTCGCTCGGCTCGGCTAATGTCCGTCCTGTGCACTGAACGCACTCTCCTGCACTTCACGAGTAGACACGCCCCTTATTGCTGATTGGCTTTGCAATTTTTGTTTGTTTTGTTTGTTTGTTTTGCAATTCGGCCGAATCAGTTTTTAAAGTGTTTTTGAAAAATCACTTACTCTGCCTTTAAGCAGATCAAAATTTCAGCTACATGCATTTAATATAAATATAAACTATAATACATTTTAATGTATTTGCAATTAACATGCAGTTAAGTGTCTGAAACCATTAAATTCAATTCACACTTAAGCATATTCTATTTTAAGTAGGCTATATTATTTCTGTTATACATAGTTTTTTTTCTTTCTTTTTTTAATGAAAAAGAGCAGCGTGAACATTATTCATAATTTCTTCTTTGGGGTTACATGGAATAAATAAAGTCACACGGGTAGTAAATTATGAAAGAATACATTTTTGGTGAACTATTCCTTCAACACCAGGTTTCTCCAGTGGGATTGTCCCTGTAATAAGTGTATTGCGGGTCGCTTTAGATAAAAGTGTCTGCTAAATGACTACTTGCCAGCTTACTTAAAAATTGGCCAGTGGTTTTATGTCCATGCTGTTTAAATTATATTCCATTTCATTTAATGTAGAGCTCCATTTAGATTGGCCCTACATGATGACTCCCTGAAGGCATGTCAGTTGTGAGCGTGTTGGAAAAACAACAGATTTAACGGACACTCATCGGAGCCTATAATTGAATGTAATGATTCATGACCCTAGCAAGTAAACAAAAGTTAAGCAACATAGAATCTCATTTCCATTCTCTCCGCTCTGCTAAGCAAATTAAATAACGTCAATCCTGCAGTTTGAGCTGGCGTGTGTTAGTATGCTTTCTGCCAGTGGTGTTTCGACACATGCCACTGTCATATGCTCAGCTGAGAAGAGATATCACTCTCTCTATTCAAGTCAATTTCAAAGTGCTTTATTGGCGTGACTGTTTTACAAACAATATTGCCAAAGCATCAATGGAATTATCAAAGAAAAACAGTGACAGACAAAAGGTGCCAGTAATAAAACAAAACACAATCAAATTAAATCATGTTGTTTTTCTATTTTTTCTCCATTCTATGTAATAGTCCAGGTACCTGGTCCTGCTCCAAACCTACAGGCAGTGGTCACGTCCCCCAGCACAGTGAGTCTCAGCTGGGATATGCCCCTTACAGGCGAGATCCAGAACTACAAAATTTACTACATGGAGAAGGGCATGGACAGTGAGCAGGTAAAACCATCTTCATCCATCCTCTGTAATATCATGTATAAAAGCTTTATGATATTTGATAATGCATGTGAAATGTTCATGGTGGAGAACAGATGGAGCTCTGTGGTCTGTCCTGAACACAAGCTGAGGAGCTGTTTTATTATTGCTAACAAATTTTAATACGGTAGATGTCATATTTTGTATATTTTTATACTAATGAAAATTTCTAGCCCAATTCCAAATATTCATGTATAAGTTGTTTAAGAATGTGTTTTTTTATACTATTGACATTAGTGACTTGTCTACATTTTCATGTATTCAATTAGTGAATGTTTTCATCCACAGCTTCCTAGTGAAGAGTGTATAAATATTTGTAAAAACAAATAAATAATAATAATAAATGGATCAAAGATAAATAAATAAATGTTAATTATTAATAAAAATGAATTATTAATTCATTATTAAAAATAGCATTTTAAATAATTTGCTAATATGTATATATAAATATACACACATACGTGTATATATTTAAGAAATATATTAAATATATCAGTATCGAATATCAAATATTTAATCATTTAAATATTTAAATTTATATTTCACGCATACATGTATATATTTAAGAAATATATGTAATATATCAGTATCGAATATCAAATATTTAATCATTTAAATATTTAAATTTATATTTCTGCACATTTTTAATCTATACTTTTGTTACTGATGTCATAATTCAGCCTGTTTCTCTAACCTCTCTTCTCTGTCAGGATCTGGATGTGAACACACTGTCCTACACCATGACTGGACTGAAGAAGTTCACAGAATACAGTTTCAGAGTGGTGGCCTATAACAAACATGGACCTGGAGTGTCCACTGAGGACATATCTGTGCGCACATACTCTGATGGTACTTACGATAAATCTGGCTTCTTTGCTTTGTCTTACTAGTCAGTTCCCTCCATTCAAAATAATTGTAGGAAGGGGTCTCATACAAGAACTCTACTAGGCAATAAACAAAGCCAGCAATAAACCTATACTATAATCGATATCCCTGTTGTAGTTATATCAACAGAGCAATATCACCAGGATCCAAAATTAACTTTATGCCACACCTGTCAGTGGTGAGTGAATTGAAAAAAAAAATGACTGGGCATAAAGATTTGTTACCACCCATGAAACTTTATTTTGTAGTAATTACTGTATACTTCGACTGGGGACTCGTAAGCTTCTAGCCACCTGCAAAATTAGTCTTCATAGGCCATTTTTCTTAGTTTCTGCAAGATGGTGTCAGTTACCTTTTTGTTGGTGAAAATGGTATTAAAATGCCATGATGTTGTGCTATGAGAAATATGAAAGAAGCCATGGACAGTGGTGAAATATTCAGTTGGTCATTATATAAAAATATTTGCCCGCTCGGTGCTTAACCAGAATCAGGATCCAGTCCACCAGAAAGCCATTTAAGACAAGACGCTACAGAAAAAAACCCCTTGTTCTTTCAAGCACTGGTAAATTTCAGTATAGTGGAAAGAAAATATCCAAAATGTACATTAATTTTGTTTAAGTCATTACACTTCATCTATTTGTGTCTGTAGATTTCAATTATAATGCATATCTTCAGGCTATTTTCTCAAAAGGAGTTTTTTTCTCATGCAGTGAGCCAGAAATCTACTTCAGAAGCACTTGCGTATACAAAAGTTTGCCGTTTTGATCCGGTTTATATTCTGAAGGTTTTTACAGAAGGGTTTGCACGTACAACATTCACCTGACTTGTATAACCTCTAAATATGGCGTTTTTTGTGATTTATGGAGCGATTAAAAGAGAGATCCCCTCAGTAAAAAAAATTATTGGACCGGGCTTTATGCAATGTTCAGTTTATTATTCTGGAAATCTATGCAAATGAGTGCATATTTAATTAGATAATGCAACGTTTGCATATGTGAACATAATGTTACAGAAAACTTAAAGGCTTCATTTGCCCCAAAAAATTAAATTGTCATCATTTCCTTACCTCAAGTTGTTCCAAACCTGCATGAGTGTTGAGCACAGAAAAAGATCATTTGAAGAGTGTTGGTAACCAAACAGTTGACGGTAGCCATTGCATTTTTTCCATACTGTGGCTACTGTAAACCATAAACTGTTTGGTTACCAACATTCTTCAAAATATCTTTGAATTTGAATTTTTGGGTGAACTATCCCTTTAATGTATTGTGAATATTAAGCTGGGGAAAGCATTCTGTTGGTGAAGTATCTATTAATTGACCCTGTTCAGCTCAGTGCCTTGCCTAAATAAAAGCTGAGGATATGTGAACTAATACTGTACTCTTCTCTGTCTGTTCAGTGCCCAGTGCTCCGCCACAGAACATGACGGTTGAAGTGCTGAACTCTAAGGTAAGGCTGAATGACTGTCGGGTCGGATGGGCTCCGGCCGTGTTTCACCAGCTGCTGCTGGGTGAAGTGTGCAGTGGTTCTGATGAAGGCGCTCATCTGTTGCTGTGATTTTACAGCACATCTGTGCTCGGCTAGAATGCTGTCACAGAGCTTTACATCCTCATTCATTCTTCCTCTGTGTTCACCTCCCCCTCTTTCTCGAGATGCAATTTATATTTGTCTAGCTGCCGGGGAATATGAGTCTTCCTCCTGTTGTTTTTATTCATGAGTCTGTTTATGTTTCTAGTCATATGTAGACTAGTGTCTTGGGCTTTAGCACTTTTATTTCGTGGTGTTTGCTATGGCAAGCATGACGTTTGCTTTCACACATCCTTGGAATTTCAACAAACCTCAGAGTCTAAGTATTAAAGTCACCATGAAATCAAATCTGACAATTCTTATTTTCTTATGGAATACTTTTTATGAAATGTAATTCAAAATAATTTCCCCTCCCTCTCACAACATTTGAGATTGCAGTGTTATTTTTTAATCGCATTAAAGGGATAGTTCACCCAAAAATGAACATTTGATGTTTATCTGCTTACCCCCAGGGCATCCAAGATGTTGGTGACTTTGTTTCTTCAGTAGAACACATATGATGATTTTTAAGTCCAGCCGTTGCGGTCTATCAGTCGTATAATGCATGGCAATGGTAAAAAAATCTATGAGAGTAAAACGAACATGCACAGACAAATCCAAATTAAACCCTGCGGCTCATGACGACACATTGATGTCCTAAGACACGAAACAATCGGTTTGTGCGAGAAACCGAACAGTATTTATATAATTTTTTACCTCTAATACACCACTATGTCCAACTTCCTTGAGCACGTGCACGGCATCCGATGCATGAGGTGTGTACGCGCTCTGGCGTAGTTTACAAAAGCGCCGGAAGTGATCTCTCGCGCATATATGTCACTCATTGTTTACACAGTGCACAGTCATTGTAGGTACGATGGCTAATCAAAATGGTACGTACTTGCGCTTATCCGGATTGTTCAAACCAACTTAAAACTAAAGGATTACGTTCTCTCGCACGAACTCGTTCGGGAGTGGTGACTTTCCACGTATTTCCAACTTCTGAGCCTGCTCGCCTGAAGTTATGGTTGATTGCTCTTCGGCTGGATATCAACACACCCATTAACGTAAACTACGCCAGAGCGCGTACACACCTCACGCACCGGATGCCGTGCGCGCGCTCAAGGAAGTTGGACATAGTGTTGTATTAGAGGTAAAAAATGATATAAATACTGTTGGGTTTTTGGCACAAACCGATCGTTTCGTGTCTTAGGACAATCAATGTGTCGTCACGAGCCGCAGGGTTTAATTTGGATTTGTCTGTGCATGTTTTTTTTACTCTCATAAATTTTGTTACCATTGCAATGCATTATACGAAGGACAGACTGCAACAGTTAAAAATCATAATTTGTGTTCTACTGAAGAAACAAAGTCACCTACATCTTGGATGCCCTGGGGGTAAGCAGATAAACATAAAATTTAAATTTTTGGGTGAACTATCCCTTTAAGGTACTATAATATTTTTATTTTGTTTTTATTTTTATATTGTCTGTATAGTTTTTAGGTATGTCTGTATAGTTTTTATTCATTCATTTCAGTTTTAGTTTAAGAAGCTATTTTAGTATATTAAGTTTAAGTGTTGTCTTGATAATTAGCTGAAATAATAATTTTTTTTTTACATTTCATTTCAGACCACTTGAACATTTTATTTCAAGAATTTCTTTAATTGTTTCATTTTTAGTTTTAGTTAACTATAATAACTCTGCTATAACTCTATAATAAGGTTGCGCTCCTCCAGCAACCTGTCATTCACGTAAAAAAAAATATATATATATATATAATATATATATATATATATATATATATATATATATATATATATATATAT
>NW_015505864.1:165983-186505 GCF_001515645.1 Sinocyclocheilus grahami | reverse complement strand
ATATATATATATATATATATATATATATATATATATATATATATTTAAAACTAAACACTCAACAAGACATTAAAGAACCCGTCTATACTATACTATATAGTACTCTTCAACAGTGTGAAGCTATAGAGCTACTGCAAAAATGGAAGTTCAAAGACAATATTCTAAAGATTTCTGCGCACTTGTTTCTCTGATCCATAAGGTGTATAGGTCAAAACGTAAAGCTAAAACACCCTAGAAACAGCATATAAACCATTCAGAACATCATAGCAACCACCCAGAGCACCCTAGCTTCATGACAGCAAGTGTTACACAGGCGCAACTCGTATATTTTCTTCAAAAACTGTAACAATCCGGTTTAATTGCAGTCTCTTTGCATTGTGGGTATACACAGATCCACACACTTTCAAGCCTGTAATGGGTTTTATGGCTCAGTAATTAGCACTGAATAATAAAAAGGCTTTAAGTCTCAGACAGAAGCTTTTTTTGTATATTGCATGAGAAGATGGTTAATTAGTGGGCTCCTACGGACAGTATCAGGACCCCCTCGTGTGGCCCTGGGGTGCTCCGCAACAGACGGAGGAATTCAGTCTGGGTGTGTATAATGAACACAATGACTTACCATATGCGAGGCCCCTGCTGGTAGCACTAGGCACCCCTGTGACCCATAAGTCAATTAAAACAAGTTTGTTTGGCTGAAAACACAAGCAGTAGTTAGCGAGGTAAACTGGAATTGGTCGAAAATTGAAATACAGTAATGGTGCAGATTTAATTCGCTTTATTCCCTCATGGCCCGTGAACACGGCAACTGTGGATACTATTAATTAATTCCCCACCCTCGCTGGGCGGCCCCTCTCCCTGCCTTCATTATCCCAGCAGGCACCGCAGGCCCTGCAGCTAGCCTCCTCCATCTATCCTGAGCTGCGTTCCCGCAGGCTCCTCTACACTGCACTGCTTTATCTATTATTCATGGGTTCGGTGCGGGCCGGTCTCTGCTGCTCGCCCAATGCCCTCTGCTGCAGGACTGATATACTCACGCATGCTGTATGTGCGAGATGATCACATTCTCTAATGGCTGCCTCGGGGAGATGATGACTTAGGTTAGATGCCTGCACTTGTTACTGTGGTGACTTTGCATGTGCTGTAGGTGCGTGGAGGAGATGCTGCGTTAATTCTCCATTTGATATACTGTGGTTATTGCTTTGGAAGGAAATCTGAATGTGTGATATTGAGGATGTGTTTTTTTGGTTTTCTCAAATGTGTGAACCTTGTAGAGCATCATGGTCAGATGGCAGCCTCCGCCAGCAGATGCTCAGAACGGTGAGATCACCGGCTATAAGATCCGCTACAGGAAGGGTACGAGGAAGAGCGAGGCGGCGGAGATTACTTCAGGATCGCAGCTCTATCAGCTCATAGATGGTAAGCTGAACCCCCTTAAACTCAGAAGGACGGGTACATATTTGGTTTTCAAGCTATCAGTGTCTGCGCTTTTCCAAATTATAAAATAAATACATTTGAAAAAAAAAAAAAAATTGGGATTTTTTTTTTTTTAGAATGGTTTATTCTAAATGCAGCAAATGTTTTTTTTTTTATTCCAATTTTTTAAGTGCTAATTTTAGCAACTTTTTCCATGTTTCTTTTTCAGTCAATACATTATATTACATCTATACAGATAGGCAGACAGATAGATAGATAGATAGATAGATAGATAGATAGATAGATAGATAGATAGATAGATAGATAGATAGATAGATAGATAGATAGATAGATAGATAGATGTCAGTTTAGTTACTTTAGTTTAATTTAGTCAATTTAGATTGTTTTGCACAATTATTTATGATCCTATTTGAATAATGAATTTGTGTCATGAAATTTATTTGATAGAATAAAAAATTATATTTACATATTATACCGTTTTTATACTGTACATATATGTACATATCACACACACACACACACATATATATAATTGTACATTATTAGATATTATTATAGGCCTTTAGTTTGAGTTAATTTTTCACAATTAATTACGAAAAATAATGAACAAAATTGACACATTTATTCATCTGCCCTAATCCTATTTGAATAATTAATTAGTGTGTCATGTAATTAATTTGATTAATTTTTTTAATCTATTAACAGCCCCAGTGTGTCTGTCCTTGGCCCTCCTACTCTTAATACTGGCATAAGCGTCAGCCATTCCAAAAACCCATATTGGTTGAAATGTTTTCATTTTTTAGAAGGCATCAGTAAATTCTGTCCTTCCGCTAGTACACCAGTGCTTTTGAGCTGCCATGTCAACCCCACCAACGGCTCTGGAAAAAATATATTTCTAAGAAATTACAGAATAGCCTGCAAAAAAATAAAGCCTCAAGTGACAAACTCTATCCAATAATGAAACAAAAGTGAGAACTAAATTCTAAATAGATTTCAGCAGCTTCATGAGTGTCATGCTGTGGTTGGCATCACAGAGCATAATGGTTGTTTTCTGTTCCAGTTGAGTTGAGATGAGATGTTTGTTAGTTCAAAGGCTTGAAGTGGAGTGTTGCTATCTCCCACAAGGCCGCAGGAACAGCTCTGACTTCTGCATTCAACACTCTAACTAAGCAGACGCATATTAACATTTTAAAGCAATTATAACCTCTGGCTTATTTAAAGACAGCAGGCATTCCCTCATCTATGAAAACCAGAACACATGCCCATGGCATCAGACATGTGAAATTATGAACCCCTCTGGAATCAGTCAGTTCTCATTTTGTTGTTTGTGTCAGTTCAGTGTGATACAAATTTGTGGAAGCAGATTTTTATAAATCAGCACTCTAGGCAATGCTGTAAGTGTGTAGGTCAGTATGTCGTACAGCAGAGCCAATGATGATGATGCGGGGGTGGTTATCAATTTAGTCTTGGAAAATGGATTGAGAAATGTGGAGCGTTGTGAAGCATCTTTCTGTTTGTTTCCAGAGAAATGAGCTGACTGGTTGATTGAGACGTGGTACTTCACTTTTACTATTGCTCATACTCCGGGTTAGTGATTTAAACTAGCAGCGCTTTAGGAACCGCCCAGAACTTTGTAGGAAGCCAAACAAACAAAAACCGAATTAATTTGTGCACTTTTAGCACTTTTTATTTCACAAAGCTTGTGAATATGTATTTGTAGAACCCAAATTCAACTGAATCAAAAGCCTAAATTGAAGTTCTTCTTGTATTTTTCAGGTCTGCAGCGAGGCACTGAATATATGTTGCGAGTGTCGGCCATTACGGTCAACGGCACGGGTCCGGCCACAGACTGGACCACTGCTGAGACGTTTGAGAGCGATCTGGATGGTAAAAACTGGCAGATATCTTGTAAGCACTGGTACTTAATTAGGATGACAAAGTGTAATTTTGCTGGTTCTTTGGTTTCAGAGACAACTGTGCCAGATGTCCCGAGCTCCTTGCACGTGCGGCCACTTGTGAACAGCATTGTAGTGAGCTGGACGCCCCCAGAGAACCAGGACATTGTGGTGAGGGGTTATACTATCGGCTATGGGATCGGCAGCCCTCACGCCCAGACCATTAAAGTGGACTACAAACAGAGATACTACACCATTGAGAACTTGAGTAAGATCCTTCATTATAATAATTCTGCTTTGAAAAAATTCTTTGTTTATGAAAAAAAAATATTACAAAATCTGCTTTGAGGGGCAAGAAAATACATTTTCAGTCTTCAAATGCATTATGGGTAAAAGTAATTTTTAAAATGCTTTTTAGTAAATAAATATTTAAGTTTGATCATTTAAATTAAACATTTGAACATTTTAATTGAATATTTGAGTTTGAGCATTTAAATTCAATTAAAAATGTATAAAAAATTGTGTTAAAATGTATTAAATATTTATTTAATTAATTAATTTATTTAATTTTTTGCCATGTAGGACTAAAAATTTTAAAATAACTTATACGGCAACTATTTCAACATATTAAATCACAATATTTATGGGGGAAAAATTGTTTAGATGTTACTATATGAAGAACATACAGTAAATTACCTGACCATTTTATTGTGCTGAAGCACATGAAGTGTAAATGATTATACAAATATACTTTGACAGTACAATTGTAAAGTAATGGTTTATTACTTTTAATACTGTACTGTTTTGGTGTCTACCATGATATCAAAAACTATTCTCTAATCTATCTATTATTGTCATATGCATAAAATATGGTTCTTGATACTTGGTACGTAATTCAAAGAATACTATGGTATTACCATGATAAAGTAAAAAAAAAAGTTTATTATGCTAATTGTGATGATACA
The DNA here is from genome assembly GCF_001515645.1 of Sinocyclocheilus grahami. Classification (NCBI taxonomy): domain Eukaryota; kingdom Metazoa; phylum Chordata; class Actinopteri; order Cypriniformes; family Cyprinidae; genus Sinocyclocheilus; species Sinocyclocheilus grahami. Next base: position 182,211 of record NW_015505864.1, on the reverse strand, counting down.
TACCCAGTTTTACCATATTACTATATCCTATAATACCATGGAACTATATCATCCAGCAAGGCTCAGTGGAATCTGAATCAGTCATTTTAATTTACGTTTCTGAACATTCATTCACACCTTCATCAGACAAACATGAAGTAGCAGCGAAGAAATAGCTCTGTTGCCTCTAAAAGTGAATTAAAGTAAACAGAACTGGGTAAATGGATTGTAGGTACCCCTCTCTCCACCCCATTGTAATTATATTTAAAGGAACGAGAAAAATAATCATCAGAAGAAACAGCATAATTTAAGTTTTCGTAATTCATCTAATTACACGAGAGCTAGAATCAATAATGGTGTTTAAATATGCACCCCTGCTAGGATGATGAATATGGTTGAAGCTCTCAGAGGAGCTGCGGGCTTGATTAGCTAAATGATTGGCTTTCTCCCTGCCAGATCCCAGCTCGCACTACGTTATCACACTGAAGGCCTTCAACAACGTGGGGGAGGGAATCCCTGTGTATGAGAGCGCTATCACACGACCCCAATCAGGTAGGTCACGGCCGGCACCACTCAGCCTTATAACACGCCACACCTACAGCTTCAACATACTAGTCCTCGTTTGTCACTACTGTATTCCTAATATGGAGAATATTGCCACATTTACTATAGAAATAACATTGCATCTGCCTGTCTGTTGAACAGAAGATTTTAATTAGAGGTCTCAATGAAGTCTACATTTCTTCTAAAATTGCATTTCTGTTATTTCTGGGTAATCGTATTGCCATTATGGATATGCATAGTGGTTGAGTGCTTGTTCTTCTCATTAGAGACCATCTTAAGAGTTCTTCAGTAGTTTTGTGGTCTCTAATGCTTCTGCTTCCTAGCAACCAGAGGAAACCTCTTGATTATGAGATACAGATAAAGCCATACGCTCTTCACAATTGAAGCACTGCTTAATAGCGCTGCACATGATGGAGATGCAGAGGTTTGATTAAACGCTGCTCTTATCCGAAGTACAGGAACATCGTGACAGTCAATTCCAGGAAATGAGTCACTCCACCATCCAAGTGAATGTTGATATGACATGGCTGAGTAGCACTGGTCAAACATTATACTTAATGGTGATCTCATTGTTTTTCATGGTGAAATAGACATTTTTATCATCTGCAGTACTAAATGTTTTCCTTTTATTTATTTGCAACTAAAACCATTTTGCAAAATTAGGGTTAAGTGCCATCTTGACCAGAAATGTATCAACATGCTTTGGTTTTGTAAATAATTTGAAAGGTTTAGAACACTTTTTTTTTTTTCCTTTGGAAATATTTTGACTAATGAATGGTTGACAACCAGGTAAGACTGCACAGTTTGTAAAAAAAAAAAATAATAAATAAAAAATATATATATATACGTATATATCACAGTTTAAAATGCAATTAAAAAAGAAAATTCAGGTTTACTGTGCTTATTTGTAGGGCTGCACAATTTGGCCAACATTTTGTAATTGTATATCAATATGGCTATACAATTATAATAGTGATAATAATAATAATCAATTAGTAGTATATTAATTAAGTATATTACTAAAAATATATTTAAAATATATTTAGGGGAAATATATAAATATAAATATATAAAAGCATTTAGGGGAAAAATTATATAATAAGATCTATACTATGACTAATAATACATTAAGCCAATACTTGATTCACACTGCATAGGGAATGAAATTGTGAAAAACTGAAGCTGACCACTTTCTGAACACCAGATAATTTCTCACCTCCGGTTTTGATCAGTGGAACACTCTTATTACCTCCCAGCATGCAAAGCATTTCTCATTTCTCCTGGTTTACCTTTAACTGAACTCACGGAAATCTGCTGCAGGGGCTTTGAAGATCTCCTGCAGAGTTTATATCTGCTCACTCACCCATTCCTTCATACATAAACGTCTCTTCCACCATTAGAGAGAATGTTGTAATAAATACTAACAGGTAAAGGTGACTTCTGAGAGTACCAGAATATATATGTTTAGCTTAAAATAAGAGATATATTTTAATTGTCTAATACTGCATGTTTAGATTTCCTGTTTTTTAAGGAAATCGGTGAGTGAATTACTTTAGTGTGTGTTACTTTGCGTTTTATATTTATTGTTTTGTTAGGCATTGCATGCTAGTTGAACAGTGAATCCATTTACATTCCGCTCTTTAACAGAATTCCAGAGCAGAGCTCAACCTCACATAGTGCTCACTATGGGGCTGCTTCAGAACTATGGAAAACAACCTGTTTTTTTCCCACTTTGCCATTTGAAAACAGTTAAACGTTCAAGCCAGAAACAATGTGTTCTCATCTTCACACATATAAAAGCCAGAGAGCATATTTTCCCACTCCAAATTGTTATTCTTGAAGGGAGCGCTTAGGAAAACATGTGATTTAAGGCAGGCAAATAGCTTTAAATCTATAAAAGGATCAGACTTATTTGTCATATCATTATCATATCACTAAAAACAGAGATGCATCGCACGTTGAAATTATCTGAAAGCATTGGGGAATAATCAAAAAATGTTCATCTCCAAAACCTTGACTCAAGACAAGGTCACTGATTCCACACCTCAAATAAAAATTAATAGACAGGAAAGAAAAATAAAAACCTTTTCATCTGCTTCCTTCTGTGAATCTGGTTAAATTGCAGTATAAAAGAAAAAGATCTCAACCTTTTTATTAGCCAAACACTTATGACCTTCAAGCACACATAATTTGAGATTTTCTAGCCTTACAATAAATACAAGGTATAATAACTTTAATTATAGTTTTAACATTTGACATCCCTAGGATCCCTAACAGCATTGTTTTTATCCATGTAACATTCTAGATGAGGATTACATTGTATTCCAGGCTCTGTGTATATGAACTCTCACTGTCTGACTGATCGTTTTCCTCCTTTATTTGTAATGTAGCTGGTAGTGAACCAAGCTGATGTAGTTCCTCGACTCATTGTAGACGTAGTTCTCTGTAGCTCTGGATGATTTTGTTACTGTCTCTTGGTATTCTGTTCTAATCCAATATTTCTCTCTTTCTCCTTTCCCAATCCCGCCTCCACAATTCTCCCTTCCTCACCTCCCATTTTAACCCATTAATCCGTTCTTCCCCGTCGTTACGTGTCTCCCATCCTAAAACCCTCCCCTTGTATGTGTAATCGAGCTCACCTTTTTTCACCTTTTTATTTTTTTGCCATGGGACATTGTGTAATTTGCTTGCAGACCCCATAGACCCTGATGTTGATTTGTACGAACTTTTCCATGCTCCATACACTCCAGTACCAGACCCTTTACCCATGCTGCCTCCTGTGGGCGTTCAGGCGTCCGTTCTGAGCCACGACACCATCAAAGTCACCTGGGCGGACAACTCACTGCCCAAGAACCAGAAGATCACAGATGCACGTTACTACACGGTGCGCTGGAAGACCAACATACCCGCAAACACAAAGTTCAAGGTATGTTAACAGAATCTAGGCTCCTCACAGCGAAGGTGGTGGATGGTGGAGAATCTTCAGTTGTTATATCACTGACGTTGATTTGTTAATTTTAGGTGGCTAATACCACCACACTGACTCACACAGTGACGGGTCTTAAACCCAACACCTTGTACGAGTTCTCGGTCATGGTGACCAAGGGCCGGAGGACCAGCACATGGAGCATGACTGCACATGGAACAACTTTTGAAACAAGTATGTACTCTAGATGGGGCAGGTTGCAGCCTCATTGATTTAGATTGATGACTCATCAAGTAGTTTTGTTTTACATGTAAATGCACTCAATGAACAATACATTTTGCATTAACATAGAGTGTGAGGGAATATCTGCAATTGTAGTCTTGATTCATTTTATATTTCTCCCCAGTCCCAAGTTCTGCGCCTAAAGATGTGACTGTAGTGAGCAAAGAGGGACAACCACGAACCATCATCGTCAACTGGCAGCCACCCTCAGAAGCCAATGGAAAGATCACAGGTGACAAAAGTGATATTACAAATATATAACCTGTTAGAGACAGTAGCCAGGTTTCCATTACAGATTTCCACAAAATTTTTGCAGTATTTTATAAATGGTGATAAAAAACCTATTGCGAATTTACGCCGTTTCCATTAACTGATGTTATGCGACTCAACCAAAATGTTTTCCTCTCGCAATAAGTCATGGAGATGGATGTTGGTAGGTTTACACAAATTGCAGCCACCGCACTAGCCATTATTTTTCATTGATGGACACGTATGCGTGCATCTTTAGTGAAGCAGCATGGACAGTGGCTTCTGGGACGCTTCTGAAACATGCCGTGGTGCAGCTGGTATAAACACAAGCATTAACTAGAGTGGCCGTGTCGGAGCCATAGTGCACCACAGAATTGTGCAGTGTAAATAAGGGGTTATCCATGCATTAATTGGAAAGCCCTTTATACTTGAGAGCGGCCATGTATGAGGTGTTTCTTGGAGTTTATAGTACATTAAAGAATGATCTTGTGACTTTTACATATGCCAGGTGACCTGTAAATGCGAAAAAAATGGTTTCCATTGCAATAAAGAGAGTTTTTGCGATGTTGATATGTTTCCATTAGGCATATTTTCAATTCGCAATTTCAATTTGCGCAATTTGAAGGGCAATGGAAACATGGTTAGTGGCTATTTTACTTGCCAGATTTATCATTACAATATACCTCTGTATTACTTTTTCTCTGCCTTTCCAGGTTACATCATTTACTACAGCACTGATGTGAATGCAGAGGTTCACGATTGGGTCATTGAGCCAGTAGTGGGGAACAGGCTAACCCATCAGATTCAAGACCTGACCCTTGATACCACCTACTACTTCAAGATCCAGGCGCGTAACTCTAAAGGGATGGGTCCCATGTCTGATGCTGTCCAGTTCCGCACTCCTAAAGGTAAACCAGCTCATTCACGCTGATGAATGATAACAATCACTGCTGCCTGCTGAAAAGACCAGCATATGCTGGGTTATGAATCCAAAAATACAATGGGATACTGGTGTAACCACTATGTTTCTTATCTGGCTTAACCAGCAAGATGTTCTTGGATCAAAAAGGAAAAGACCAACTAGACTAGTAGCAGACCATAATGAACTAGCCTAAACCAAAGTGGACCATAAAGGAATTTCATGCTGTTCCTTTCAGCACTGTTCAGTTGCTAAATTATAATGAGTAGGATTCAATATTGGGAAATATATTATGGTACCATATGCACATACGCTATTTTTAACCTAATCTAAAGCTTAACCCTTTGCATTTACCCTGCCCTAACCAATCTTTCAAACTGGCTCATGCACAAGCCGTCCATAGGGTCCTGCTTAGCTCTGACTGCACGCCTCTCTCCCTCTAACCTGTCTCCTCTCCTTCTGCTTTGTCCTGCTAGCTGAATCCTCTGACAAAATGGCTAATGACCAAGGTAATTGCTCTCTCTTCTCTTATTCCACTAATATCCTCAAATTGAAGTGAGCAGCTTGTTTTCCCTGAACACTGAAATTCATCAGCAGTCCCAGAAAGGTCCAGCTGGTGTATAGCAGAAAAACATCTTATTTGCTTGCCTGACTACCATTTACTAAAGAGTTTATCAGCAAAATGCACATGTGTCTAAAACTTCATACTACTAACAGTCTTTCCCCAAGCACATTTTGGTCAAAAGATGAGTGTCATGCTCTTCTCTGAAGTACAGCTTGTGGTTTATCTCTTTAAATTGCATGCTGTGGAATGTGTCTTAATGTCAACTTTACACAAGAGCTGTAGATTCCAATGTGCCACCTGCCAATTCTTCTTATCTGACCTCTTGTAGCTCCAGGTATATTGCTGAAAGCAGGAAGACCCTCTGTACAAGAACAAGGTTTTGGATCAGTTGGTAATTGCTGTTTTATGTTTCCAAAAAATACACTGTAGAAAGCCGCTAGAAATGGCTAATCAATGATGTACCATAACAGCAACCAAGAAACTGCCCTAGTACTGTGCCTAATACCTCTAAGCAATACCATAACAACCACCCAGTAGTCACTAGCAACCACTTAGCACTTAGCAACACAACTACTTAGCAACATCCCATCAATACCATGTTAATACCCTAGCATCCACAAAGCAACCACCTATACCAATGCCATAACAACTACCAAGGAGCCTTAGCGTAGCAAACATCCACAATAAATTACCAACATATTAATACCAGCGTAGCAACCCCTTTGTAACATCCTAACAACTTCTTAGCAACACCTTGCAATTACCACCACAGTGCCCTGTTGAAGAACATATAACACCCTAGCAAACATCTTGGCAATGCCATAGTTCCTAGTAACAACCCACAACGAACTAGCAACACCATAAAGGGGACATCAGATGCAAAATTCACTTTTACATAGTGTTTGAACATAAATGTGTGTTGGCAGTGTGTGTAGGCAGTGTGTGTACACAACCACCCTATAATGATAAATGTTTTTTTTAAATCACCAAAAATCATAAGCACTGTTTTAGTTCAAGAATTAACAGATTCTTGGCAGTGATATCACACAGGCCAAGGCCCCCTTTCCTCGACTGTTGACGAACACTGGCGTTTTAGCATAGACCCGCTCTGAGTGAGCTGTACACAGTCCGCCATTGTTTCGATGCCGTAGCAGGTGTAGACAAGAATGTTTCCTAAGTGATTGAGCTGTTTTGTTGTTAGATGTAATAATGAACATAGCAGTCGTCATTTACTTATCAACAACAAATTAACACCCTAGCAATCCTCAGAAAACACCTAACTCAAGTTTAGAAGTGCCCTACCAATCACCTAGCAAATGCCATAACAGCCATCCAGTAGCAACCACCCAATAACCTAGCATTACCTTCATAACAAGCTAGCAACCATATAACCTTAGTAAACCCCTAGAAGAAACTAGCAAAATCTTTGCAATGCCCTAGTAGCAACCAACAAGTAGTCTTTAGGAACCATACCAACAACCTAGTAACACCTTAATAACAACCTAGCAACCACTTAGCAAGACCCTAGTGGTGTCTTGCAACCATGTAGAAACACCTTAGGATCAACTTATTATCACTTAGCAACCCCATGGCAAAACTCAACCAATTCCCTCTATATTTCTGTCTATCAGGCCATTCTGTCATAAACATTTAAGGCTTTCAAAACTTTTTTTAAACTTTCAGGCGAGAATTTGACAAACCAACATTCAACATTTGTTTGCCTTGACAAATTTTCCTTTTCTTGTAACTTTATAACCATAGAATTGCCATGTTTCAGGGAAAACAGATATGTCTGGCACTGGTGATAACCACATCCTGGTTATTGTCATAATTGTGTCTGTGGGTGCATTTACCATCATCCTGGTGGTGGTTGGCGCCTTCCTGTGTACACGCCGTACCACAACACAGCAGAAAAAGTAAGTTCAGATCTCCTGCTGACGAACAGTCCTAATACTCAGTCCTGGCGTGTGGGTAAATGTATTTGCCACAACCTTCCCTCAAACTGTTTGGTATGATCTCCAGGAAACGTGCAGCCTGCAAGTCCGCCAATGGATCCCACAAGTATAAGGGCAATTCCAAAGATCTTAAGCCACCAGACCTCTGGATCCACCACGAACGTTTGGAGCTAAAACCTATCGACAAATCGCCTGAACCCAATCCAGTCATGACCGACACACCAATCCCCCGAACCTCCCAGGACATCACCCCGGTGGATGGCTCCATGGATCCTATGCTCCAGAGACGTAACTCTTACCGTGGTAAGAACTTTGATTTAAAGACCCCATGAAATCAGAATGCAAAGAGTTTTGTCTGTTAAAGACTATCTGTATACTAGTGGACACCCAAACTTCTGGAGATTTTTGATATATTTATAGAATTTCTCTTTGGAAAACAGACTGGAACCCTCTCTCAATACCATCTACAACTGACTATAAGTACCAAGTAGCTATGATGTAAACCTAAAGCTGCCTAAAAATTCACTTTGATATGTCTAGCCCAACTTCCTGTTTCAGTAGGAAAATAACTGTCACACACAGGAAAGAAGATTTGTGACCATTTCATGGGGTCTTTAAACTTGACCAGCCTTCACCTGCTGCATAATCCACATGACATCATTCCAGCTGCTGCTTCTGAAGGATGCTTCAAAGTCATGTCTACTATTTGTCATTATTGCTTGCGATTGGCATGTTCCTTGCTTAAAATGGAAAAACTTGTAGCCTTGTTTTCTTTGTTCCCGTGGCATGAATGGTGATATCCATCTGCTGCTGCCTACTCCTACAGATCTCCTGATATGTGTGTCTACACGGCCCTCTAATGGACAAACAATAGAATACCACTGCAATAGTGAAAATATCACATGATCTTGGCAACTGACTCTAGGAAGTCAGCTGGTTGTCTTCATATGGCTCTTGTATTGGGAGCCTGTCCGGTGGGTAAACCTGTCTCAATCTGATTGGCTGGTCGCTGTCTGATTTACAGGCCATGAATCAGAGGACAGCATGTCTACACTGGCAGGCCGTCGGGGAATGAGACCTAAAATGATGATGCCCTTTGATGCACAACCCCCTCAGCGTAAGTGTGTGATCCTGAACCAGGGACCAGACACCCTTAATTTGGCCCCTTTTCTTTCAGTTAGGATATTAAACAATTTATGCTCTTTGGAATAACATAGTCCTCAAACAAGGTTCCCTGAGTTCATTATTGTAGTTGTAGGCCAAAAACATACTCTACTCAAGTACACGGGTGCAAACAACTCGAGCTAAGAAAGCTAAACATTTCGAAATGCATGAGAATGTTCAGGTCAACTGCTGCCATGGCAGAGCAATAATCTGTTGCTCAGCAAGAGACAATTGCTTAGCAAATTAGCTAAAGTTAGTTAGGTTAGCCACACAGCAATGAAGGAACAGGTTGGCCAAGAATTTGCATCTGCATTTGCATACTTGTCTAGGGTATGTTTCTAGCCTAATGATAATTCTTTAACCTAGCAACATAGCGTGTCTTTCAATCTGTGTTGTTCTTTGTTTGCATGAGCAGATGTTATAGATGCACCATGCTTTCCATAATCTCTTAGCTTTGTGTGCAAGGTCTAAACCATGGCGCTCTATTATTTGTGTCCATTCGCAGCTGTGATTAGTGCTCACCCCATCCATTCCCTCGATAACCATCACCATCATTATCACTTGGGCAGCCTGGCCTCGCCAACACGCAGCTATCTCCACCACCAGAGCAGCACGCGGTCCATCGCCACCCCCATCTCTCATCTAGACAGGGCAGAGTCCACAGGTGAGAGCGCATTAGTGGGACTTTGTGAAGAACTTCATCGTGCCTGGAGACAATTGTGTTAGACCATGTTCTTCTTTTCCTCTCAAAATAGAGTTACACTTACTTGGTGACCATGGAGTTGTAGTGAAACTTTCCTTATCTCTTCATTTCCCCCTTTATCTCTCAAAGTGAACATACCTCCTTCTTTAGCACTTCCTTTACCAATATTACATGGTTTCTAGCTGGCCTAAGGGAGTCATTTTTTTGTTATTCAGTGGTTCAGCCTGTTCTAGATTTTTGATCAATTGGGGGACCTGGTTTCAACCTGGTGAACCATCTTGGTCAAGCTGGTTAGAGCTGGCAGACCAACTTTGGCCAGCATCAAAGCAAATAACCATGCTCCAAAATCTTTACCAATAGAAAGGCAACATGAAAACAAAATTTACCCTATTTACTTAAAGTTGGCATGAAATCTGTTTTCTACGTTGATGTAATTGACCTTATTATAAATTATTCATCCATGTAGTTTTAATTTATTCATTATTTTGGCCCCATAATTTTTAATCAACATGTTATAACTCCATCTTCTGGTGAAACATTAGACTCCCCTCTGACGTTGTTTTTTGGATTCTCCAGTCATTAATTCTCTTTCTAATAATCGACTGCAAACTCACATTTTACCAAGAGTTGTATAGTTTTAACACAGTTAACAATTAATGTAATAAACCTTATGGCAATTATACCAAACAACAATACATTTAAGGAAGAAATATTAAGGTTGGGACACATCAAGATGCTCTGGACTTTCACCTTCAGTCTCCACAGCCTGGTTAAAAAAGATTGTTTAAAATTGGTTGTTTCAGAAGGAGAGTATTCTACCTACTCACATTTAGGTGTTTAACATATGACTTGTTTTTTTCCCCTAGCAAGCTTCTGATCTTTAAGGTTGCTTGTATACAACACCTGCATGGTTAATAGTATGCAGTATGCACCATGTGCTGACCCATGTGCTGATGTAATTACAGAGTCAGTAAGGAACACCCCTAGTGCTGACATGCACCCTCCGTCTGGGCAGCCCTCCTGCACCACTGACCTTTCAGAGACAGACATTAGCTACCACAGCTCAGCCGCTGAGGAGGAGCCAGCATTCAGTACACCCACAGCACATGTTCGTCCCACGCACCCACTCAAGAGTTTTGCAGTGCCTGCCATCCCAGCTCACCCCATGTATGACTCAGCAGCATTACCCAGTACTCCACTGCTGTCTCAGACAGGTAAGTTCCTCTTCACACAAGATATTCACATCCATATTGGGTGATCCAATCTGCGATGTCTAAAATAATGGCTTTTAACATAAACATGTTTATAATATAGGCAGGTACATTCACCGGAATGAAAGCTAAGCTATTGGTAATTTCATTGGTGGAGTTAGAGGATGTATATATCTTATCAGCATTGAGCTTAAAAAGATCTTGCCAACCAAGGTGTACTTTCTTCCAAGTTAAAAAATGAAAGCATTTATAGCTTAAGAAAAGTCTGTGGAATATTGAGCCTAAATGGTACATATACCGTGAGAATATAATAGGACCTAGAACAGACCCTTGTGGAGCACCACAGTTAAGAGTGGCTGAAGAGGAAGACAAATGGACTGATGGAAAAGATTCTGTCTTTTAAATAGAAAACTAATTTATTCCAGTATCTTGGATCTAGTTGTCACACTCCAAATGCTCTAAAAAGGATTTCATGATTTGTGCATCCTTATCATGAATAGTACAAATTTACAAAAAGGACAGACACTGACTTGTACGATTTGTTTTAGGGCCTCACTCAGTTAAAACAGCCTCTATCGGTACGTTGGGAAGGACGAGAACTCCTATGCCTGTCATAGTTCCAAGTGCACCGGATGTCTCGGAAAGTAGCAGACTGCATGAAGATGCAGGGAGCGTGAGTACTTTAGTTCCTATAATGTTCTGGATTACTTTTTCTCTGTACATTATGACTCTTACAACATAACCATGTACATTTGAGTCATTTCTGTTATGCAGTAATTAGAACTCTGTAACATGCAAAACAAAACGCTTGTGTTATATGTATTTTTGGTATTGTATTTTATATATAAGTCTAGGAGCTTTAACAATATTAAATGTAGTTTAATTATTTATACAGTGGCAATAAAATGTATCTACAGTACAGCATATAACAGAATATCAGTAAGGAACCAGTCAGCCATCTGCTCCAAAAATGTGTTTTATCTAATTTATTATGATAGGGACATGACAATGAACTGCTTAGTAGAATGACCTTTTTACAACATTTAGCATTGAATTCAAGGTATACATTTTATCATTGTACATCAGCCCTATGATCTTGGCGTTGCTGGTGCCATGCTCTGCTGTTTGAGCTACAGCAATGTCATGCACTGTTACATACTATGTTTTTCTAGGGATACTGTTACATATTGAGTATACTGTTACATATTGAATATATTTAAATTTATTGAAAAAATAATAAAATGTTTTACATCTTTTTCTTCTCTCCCAAACCTTTACCTGCTTCTCCCTTTTAACGGCTGTATTTATTGCCCGCTTATTACAATTAGTTATTGCAATTTTGCAATTTTTTAAAATGATTTAAAACCGCTGATCGGTTCTTGTTTATCCTGCAAAATGCCCAATACTACCGTACCCCTTCATCCATTACCACGCATGTGGCTGTGCTATTTGATTTCTGCTTTTCTTCTGCAGCACCATTGACCATCCCCTCATAAACCCAATTCCCCAACCCCAGCTCACCCCAACCCCACCCCCCGCAGTAACCTTCTTCATCTCCCTCAGAATTATGAGACGGACGAGTTGACGGAGGAAATGGCCCATCTGGAGGGCTTAATGAAGGACCTAAATGCCATCACGACAGCCTGAGCACAATCCTCACAATAACACTAGACCTCACCTGTCACGGGGAGGACGTCCTATACAGCATGGAGGAGTTCTCAATCATTCGCTAAATGGAGAGAGAAGAGAGTGAGATAGGAAAAAAAACACTAATGTTTGGCATACCTTGCTTACTCTCAGGAAGGAGAAACCCATCAAATGAGGACAATGGACATTCTTGGAGAAAGGACGTGGTTACTTCAACCAGATGACTGCGATTTTTCTCTCAGCATCCTAAAACGTTTCCTTATGTTTCAGCGGAGACCGTTTGAAAAGACACCGTTTTATTAGGAAAACTACATTATGCTGGTGTACGTGTTGGTGCTTGTAAGGCACAATTTACAGTGTTTCATTTGTGTCTTTTCTTTGTATGTTTTTGTATCTATATATATTGCACCCGTTTCAGTGAGCTGAACGATGGACATCGTCCTTTTTATTTCTGCAACTCATTTTGTATTAAGCATTTTGATTGTCTTTTTCTCTTTTGTATGTCATATAATGTGCCATGTCTTATTTTCTTAAACATGTTTTGTATTGTTTTATATGCATATACACTTATCTGTTTGTATATACGTTTAAAATGGACTAATTTCATCACCACAGCAATGTTTCCATTTAGTCAGAGACATGCTGCTTTTTCATTTGCCATTAGAATGGATTTTTGCAGTCTGCGAACGTCCCCCTTCTACATTATGCATTATGTTTTAAATGGGAGTTCCCGTCAGATATGCCTTATTGAATTTGTGTGGAATGGCAGAAATCAGTACAACTGGGAAATATTTTCTAAATGTTTATCACACAACACTGTGATATTTATTCTGTAATGCTGAACTGTTACTGGTCACTCAGTCCATTGGTACGAGAACGTAGACCTCCATCACGCATGCCGTCAGACTTGGTGCTGAAACGCAAAACTTCAGGTTGCACACATGTAACTGCTAACTGAACAAATTTGGTACATTGGAAAGTGCTTTATATGGTTTATTTCCTCTTGCTGCATTAGTCTAAATTCTTGTATCAGAGCTTACACGAAAGCACTGTGAGAGTTTACGGACCACATGCTTGGCACTTAATGCAACAAAGTGCAAATGCAACAAACTTTTCTACAGAACTCCCAGTGCTCATCTTTTATTTTCCATTATATTTCTTGTATTTGTTTCATATGAAGTACTTGTATAGAATTTCAATGTGCGAGGCAAAAAAAAACAACTATTCCTCCCCTGCTGGATATGGTTTTGATCTGTACTTTTACCCAAAGAAAATATGTAACAGCAATCATAATTTTGTTTTATGAATTTAATGTCTCAAACATTTTCTTGAATGTCATTCTGACTGTAAGAAATTCTGGGTAACTATAGGAACATGTTAAAAAGCTTGGTAAAAAAACAAAATATGACCTATTTGGGATAACCTATCAAGTTGTAGACAGTCAAACCTTTATTGCACTTTTTCAACAATTTCAAGAAAAGAAAAAAAAAACATTTTTACATATCCTGTGTTTTGAATATAAAGCTCTATTTGTGTAATGTAGTGTCATAGTTTAGCATAGGCAGCTGGTCTTATTTGTTCTTTTGCCTCTGAAATAATATTTGAGCGGCAGGTTTTACTGTGTTGCATATGCAGAATTCTGTTGTTGCTTATTTCTGTACAAAGATCATCTTGCTGTCTCTAGAAATACTCTGTGGCTTTTTAAAAAAAAATACTAAAAACACTGCCTTTGGTTGTTATTTACTTGCATGCACTCTAAATATTTTGAACCGATTTGTTTTTCAGGACTCCCTCAGCATTTAAAATACTTCAATTTTCTGGTCAGTCATGATGGCTGAATAAGGACCTTTAACCATAATTCTCCAAACATTGGTTAGAAACCACTAAAATCGAGCATAATTGGACATGTATGCAACCCGTTTCCATTACTACAGAAAGCTGGTTTTCATAGAATAGACACCCGACATCGGTTAAGTATTCAACATTTTCAGATTGGAATGAGTTGTACAGCTGTTTTTAGACTGCTGTTACTATTAACATTTCAGAAACCCTTATGTGCAATCTAGTTTAAAGCTTGCTTTAACTGGGTGTAACTGCTTTGTATTACAACTTGAACAAGTCAGATCTACAGTGTTATGAAGTGAGTGACGCCAGGAGAATAATGATCATCCAGATGATCAAAAATAACTTGTTCAAACACAAGGATGTTCTCTTTTTTTGCAGTCTTTATTGACTTCTGATGAATTACACCTCTAGACTCCTCTGGGTGTTTTAAAGTTCATTCCAATACTTGGCTGGGTGACCTGCAAGTTGGAGATGTTGCCGAAGTCCTGCAATGAGAGAAAGAATGGGTTAATGTAAGTTCCTTAATTCAAGTCTGAATATGAACACTGGAATGACAACCTTGTTTTGATCAAATCACATGGCATTTCCAGAGCATTTGACAGCTGTAAAATATAGCCATTGCAGCACATAGGATTACGTTTTTGCAGTTCATCTACACAAACTAGTCAAACCAACTTACGAAAGTCTTCAGCATTTCCTTGGTATCTGGATCAACCTCAATAATCTCCTGATCCAAAGCAGAGACCTGAGAACAGTGAACAAGCACATGAAATAAGGGACTAATGCAGTACTAGTGACATGGTATCATGCAGCAAATTATATTACTACAACATAAATGAGTTTAGAGGAACATAATAGCAGAGATTGTCCTTTTTTGGGCTCTTCAGAAGGAAAAACCAAGGCGGTTCGAAAAAGGATAGCATGTAGGGATATGTAAAGTCACATCGATGATATTCATATTATTTTAACGATGTGGAGGCTGATACTATCAAAAATATTGCTCACTTTGCAACAAAAATACCTTTCACTCATGATGTGGCCCAGCAGAATGCAGTTAGAATGAGCCCACATTCAAAATAGAGGTCAAACTTGCCCCTTATGAGTCTACCTCTCGTTTTTTTATTATTACATGACCAAGAGTGCCATTTTAATATAAGCATGACTGCAAATGTGAACAGGTTTATTGACCTGTTGCATAAAATCAGTAACTTAATATTGTGAACCATATTTTAAGATACTGTCATCAAAAATGGTTCCAAAAACTGCAACATAACCGTTGTTTCCTGAACGTAACGTTTTTGAACAAATCAATGATCTATTCACAAAAACAGTCATCTGCTTAGATTCTCAATGAATCAGCTGTTTGAAGGAATCTGTTGAATGAATGCTTCCATGACTCATTAAGTGTCAGTTTCATATAAAAAAAAAAATAATAACAATTGCGGTTCAAATACATCTACATACTGCTAAAGACCTCTTCTGTGGAACTTGTACGGTGCAAAAAAAGGATTTTGCTGGATATCATTTGATTGGTAACAGCCTAGTGTCTTATTCTTACTGAAATTGATTAAATGCAATAATACGGCAAAAAAAAAAAAAAAATTAATTAAGCCCACATCCTCAGCTAATCAGGTTTAAAAAAATATATATAAATGCCCCGGAAAATGTAAGATGTCAAGCATTGCCGTTTAAATGCAGTAATATGGCAAATTAATCATAAAGTCCACATTCACATCTAATAAGGTGTTCACATTCTAATAAATTAAGAAAAATATATAAATAACGCCCCCCGAAGAATTCATGTCAAACATTTCTGCTTAATGAAAGAGTTCATTTCTCACTGGTATAAACTGGCCACTACACTGAATAAGAACGGTCTTCAACAGACCTTAACCAGCCAAGGTTGACAAAACACTAACAAAAAAAATTACAGTTCTCAACACAAATCCAGAAGATAAAGACCATTTTTGGTCATGACTGCACCCTCTTAAAGGGTGTTCACCCAAAAATGAAAATTAGCTTGTTTTACTTCCCCTCAAAGCATCCTAGGTGTATAGGACTTTCTTCTTTCAGACGAATCCAGTCGGAGTTATATTAAAAACTGTCTTTGATCTTTCAAGGTTTAATGGCACTCAGTGGGTGTTGCAGTTGAACAGTCCACAAGGCGTCAAATAAAGCGCACGCATTCACAATAAAACGTGCCGCAGACTGCTCCGGGG
>NW_015505864.1:148376-165686 GCF_001515645.1 Sinocyclocheilus grahami | reverse complement strand
GTATATGACTTTCTTCTTTCAGACGAATCCAGTCGGAGTTATATTAAAAACTGTCTTTGATCTTTCAAGGTTTAATGGCACTCAGTGGGTGTTGCAGTTGAACAGTCCACAAGGCGTCAAATAAAGCGCACGCATTCATAATAAAACGTGCCGCAGACTGCTCCGGGGAATGAATAAAGGCCTCCTGTAGCGAATCCATGTGTTTTTGTAAGAAAAATATCCATATTTCAAACGTAACGCACACTTTTCTCTCACTTCCGCTGACTGTCATACATTGAAGCAGTTCCGGCGGATGACGTAAGACGTCGGCGTTGCGTGATTAGTGACGAATGCGGAGAGAGAACAAAACAAAACGCCGGTCACGAATTAGAAGTACAAACCGAAGATTTGCAAAGAAAAATGTCGGAGGATCTCGATATAAACCAAGAGGAGACTGGTTTTCCTTTGCTAAAGTAAGGAAACTTTGCTTCCTTTGCTCCTGTTAAACAAACTCGCGAGACTAGCATATCTCAGAGGCGCATACGTCCTGCATCATCTGCCGGAACGGATCCGCGTATGATAGATACCGGAAGTGAGAGAAAAGTGTGTTACGTTTGAAATATGGATATTTTTCGTACAAAAACAGATTCTCTACAGGAACCCTTTATTCATCCCCCGGAGCCGTCTGCGGCACGTTTTATTATGAATGCGCAAGCTTTATTTGATGACTTGTGGACTGTTCAACTGCAACACCTGCTGACTGCAATGATAGAGCTTGGAATAGCCAGGACAATTTTTAATATAACTCCGACTGGATTCGTCTGAAAGAAGCGAGTAAAACACAGACTAATTTTCATTTTTGGGTGAACTAACCCTTTAACGGCAGCTCTTTGGATTCCGATGGTGTACCTTCCGTGTGAACCTGCTGATGAGCACGTAGTGTGAAATGAACCATACTGACCTCTGGGACATAGTTATCCCGTCTCTCTCTCTCCTCCTCCTGCAGTTTGATGGAGATGCCTCTGACGGGACCCCTCTGAATGCGCTTCATCAGATGGGTCACATACCTGCAGAGAGACACATTTTTATAAGTAGATTAAAAAATAGAAACCTACATAATACCTGGCCACAAGACCATCAACAGCCCTGATTAGCAGATTCATTTCCCACGGCACTGGACTCACCCCGCGATCTTGTTGCGCAGAGGTTTGCTGGGGATGATGGCGATCTCCTCACACACGCGCTTGTTGATGTGGAAGTCATTGCCCAGCCGGGTGTAGTACTTCTCGATGACCACCCGAGCGGCTTTCTTCACGGTCTTGGTTCTCACGCGCCCCTGTCAGCACACACACCGGTCAGTCACAGAACTCGCGACCGAGAGCAGAGCATGTCCAAACCTCACGCGACGTTAAGAGAGCAACACTTAAACACGTAACGTTCCGCTAGCTCAGGCCACGTGAAGAAGAGCTCACGTGATGGCTTTTAACGGGTTTCCCTCAATAACAACACACGAAAACGGCAGGATAAACGCCTCAATATTTACATTATGCTCAAAGCATCAAACGAGTTCTATATAAATCAACGTTGTATTGCAGACTGTAACATCAAATTCAACAGTTGTGCGCCGGGAGATTACGCGGAGCTGTTTTTCCAACATCCTACATTACCGCTGCTGCCAAATGTCAAAATACTTAGTGTAGAAGAATCTTGAGAGTATTAACAAAACATGTTGGTGCTTTCTAGAAGGTGACGAGATGATAAAACACAGGATTGCTACGGATTAACAGGGCGTCACTGTGAAACATACACACCATATTGTGCCGGTCTAGACGGAAAGGGTTAAACAAACGACCGGTGCGGAAGTTTATAAAGCTCTGCCGGAAATGACATAAAAGTCTCTGAATGACAAACATCACCTGCTTTCAAATCAACGGGTAAAATAAAAAGTCCAGTTTTATTTCAAACTTGCACGTATTACACAACTAACAAAATAACGTTGCGCAAGAACAATTTACCACATAAACTCACTCCTAGTCAATAAATTAATTAGTGTATGGGCTCATTGGAAACAACAACCAAATATATCATTCTATGAGAGATTTTCTAAGCCAGCATACTTTCCAAGAAATGTCATTAGTTAACAAGAAATAAACTTGCATGCCTTTGTTAGAAGGCTGCTATATTTGATCTACAACATCCAAGTAATGAGAATAAGATTCACCTGCTAATAAGACAAGTTTGTATGTATATGTGTTCAGTGCAGATTTAAGGGTAGAATGATTAACTTAGATCTGAGGAACTACATCTCTGTATATTTTTCCTGAAGTGTAAAGGTGAAGTTGTACTCTTGGGGTAAGAAGACCCCTGGAGACATCTTGCCCCAAAATATCAGGTAGCTTTAAAAGTGTTAAAGTGGATGCATTAGGTTTAACTTACTTCCAACTCAGGATCAAATAGTCTGAGATAGAAGTATTATGGGCAGGGTTGCCAGGTTTTCGCCGAAAATCCCTCCCAATTGCTACTCAAAACTAGCCCAATCGCGTTTCGAGGGGGGTCCCGGTAAAAAAAAAATCGCATTCCGGGGGGTAAAATACAGGTTTTTCGGCGGGGATCCTCCAGTAAAATTCGCAAATATCACGTTATTGGGGTTACTTCAACCGGCGGACATGAACAACAACCCGCGGCAACAGTGTTAAAGTAGCCCGATTCCGCGGGAAAACCGCAGACTTGGCAACACTGATTATGAGGGAGGGGATCAAATAAATGCGTTTATAAATTGGGGACAAATTTGTAAGTGAAAACTCATTTTTGGGTACATCCTCATTTGTAAAAAAAAATAATAATAATAAAAAGATATATAAAAATAAAGAAAATAAAAAGTACATAATTTCTGTGAGGGTTAGGGTTTTAAGTTGTAGTATTTACCATTTATAATTAGCTCAATATAAAAACAGAAGTCTATGGAACATCCCCATTTAAATCGCTATGTAAACGTGTGTGTAAACATACTTTTTTATTACATTGTTGTTCTTTAATAATTCGTCAGCCTAAGAACAATACTGTAAACTTTAGCATCACAAGTCAGCATCACCACAGCCTAAAACTGAGTGGAATATTTCAGTCGAATGCATTGGTAACTGTTGCTGTATTGTGACATGTTTTCAAGTTTCAAAAAAGTTGAATGTAATTGCCTACCTCTCTCTGAAACTATGCTCCTGAACTTCTGTCATTATGAAACGTTCAATTTCAGTAAATGTTTTCAAATCACATTAGATTTTCTCTTTCATAATTGTACATTTTCATTACAACTAAATTGTTTCTATTTGACTCCCATAATTACGGAAGTTCTAAGCGGCCATGCATTATTATTTTTTCCCCTTGTTTTCTCGTTATAACGACTTATTTTCTCGTTATATCGACATAACGAGAGTTGTTTTCTCATTATAACGACTTTTCTCGTTATAGCGACATAACGAGAGTTGTTTTCTCGTTATAACGACTTTTCTCATTATAGCGACATAACGAGAGTTGTTTTCTCATTATAACGACTTTTCTCGTTATAGCGACATAACGAGAGTTGTTTTCTCATTATAACGACTTATTTTCTCGTTATATCGACATAACGATAGTTGTTTTCTCGTTATAACGACTTATTTTCTCGTTATATCGACATAACGAGAGTTGTTTTCTCATTATAACAACTTTTCTCATTATAGCGACATAACGAGAGTTGTTTTCTCATTATAACGACTTTCTCGTTATATCGACATAACGAGAGTTGTTTTCTCGTTATAACGACTTAATTTTCTCGTTATCTCGACAAAGGTTTTTTTTTTACAATGATTGTTTGATCTACTGTTGTTATAGTAACGAACTCAATCTGATGGACAGATAAACCATGCGCTCTTACTGTAGCCTAGGTCGTGGATATTTCAGCAAATTTTGCTTCGCCTAGTAATAACGTCTACAATACAAAAATAAAGGCTGATCAATCACGGTTGATATTTCCAGAGACAGTACGCTAAACATGTGTTTGTGTAATTAGCATGTTTAAATGGTCAAAGCAACACCGCAAACACAGGCGGAGCGCCTTCAGGATGCAGAACTATTCTAAAATAGTTATGTCGATATAACGAGAAAATTAAGTCGTTACATAACGAGAAAACAACTCTCGTTATGTCGATATAACGAGAAAATTAAGTCGTAATAACGAGAAAACAACTCTCGTTATGTCGATATAACGAGAAAATAAGTCGTTATAACGAGAAAACAAGAAGCGAAAAAAAAAATAATGCATGGCCGCTTAGAACTTCCGTACATAATAGTCTGTTGGGTGATGCATAATAATCCTCTACATGCTAAACTCATATGTAAATATGTTAGTTTATCAGTATATGGACATTGTTCTTAAGGGGGGCTTCTTCCCCCATCTTAACTTGAAGACCATGAACAAAATATATTTAAAAATGTATTCTGCAAACAACTCCCAGAACCAATGTCCTCCTTTTGCATGCTAGTATTTTATCAAAAATGAGCAATCTGCAGTATACATTATGTATGTGTATTATGTATGTGTTACGAGTTCATAAGGAATATCTATTAATAAACAGACTGAACACATAACCCACAATGTGTTTTTAGGACACAAATACCCTCTTAAAAAGACAGACACGCTCTCACTCAATGGTTGAGACATTTTCTTTTATTTTACATAAAAAAGGGTGCAAACTTGAGTTTCCCTTTAAGAGTGGAGGGAATAAAAATGTAATTTGAAAGGTTATGTATGGAATTTGATATGACTCCTCAGGAAAATAGGCATTTTAAATAAGATTAAGACCTTAATCTTTCTGCAACTTAAAAACAAAATATATTTAGAGAGAGAGAGAGAGAGGAGAAAACAAAACGGGTCCATCACAGTTGAAGCCCTTGACAAAGTAAAATCATTGAAATACATTTAAGCAACATTCATATTTCAACACAATAAATTCATAATACAATGAAATTTAAAGTATCTTTGTAAGTATGACCAGAACAAGAGAATGACTCTTGCTGTACTGTACAATTCAGTTTTTAATATGTTTCGAAGTACAGAAACCTCCTTACAGTAAGAAACACTACAAAAAAAAAAAAAAACGTGAAAAAGACAATTCAAATATTGCAGTGCTTTCCTACCAGACTCCTGTAATATAATCATTCCGAGGTCATTAAAAATGAGCAGTTAACCACAACGGACTGTTCACTTAAAAAAAAAGAAGAAAAAAAGAAAAAGAAAAAAAGAAATGCTCAAGTTCCCACATTAACTAAAACCTTGAGACAGGAATGATTACATTTTTCAGAGAGAAAAAAAAGCTATGACTGTAGCAGACACAATGGAAGGGCAATACAGTATACAGCGGCAAAATAGTACGCAGTGGACATTTACCTGCTGAACTCAAGCGTACAGAGGGGTCAGACTTGCAGTAGCATGTTTAAGGCATTACGCAGCCACAGAATAACAGTGTATCAACTTCATGCCCACAATGTTCTTCAGTGCCCCATTTACAAGTAGTTTCCATTGCTTTCGGGAACCAAAAGCCATGCACATAAAATCTGCATTAATGTCACTAACGTCAACTTTAGGAGAATAACTCTATTTACCTCTCTGTATGTAAATCTGCAGCACAGTAAAGTGACCAGAACCGTGATACAAAAGCAAAGGCAATTCAAAGGAAATGGAATGGTACACAAAAACCTCTCCAAAGGACCCAGAATGCTTCCTGAACGGCCTGACTTTTGGGGAATCAATTGCTTTTGTGGAATTATTGTGTGTTTAAACGTCAAATGGATTTAGAAGGCCATAACACCATCTTTATTAAAACAAAACCTACAAAAAAGGTACAAAAACATATGGTACAATCTTAAAAAAAGGGGAAATTAAAGATTAAAATGGTTTGAAATAGTCATCACCTTGCAGTTGACAAGAGAGCCAGTAAGTCATTATGATCGCATTATCCAAAATTCCAGTAATAACGCCTGTTCTAGCCATCCCTCATCAAACTACTTCAAATAGCATACTAAGAGTGTGATTTCAGTGTAGTGTTTTACATGGACGAGTCATTTTTATCCAGCAGATGGCGCCTTAATCACCGTCCGCTCTTAATCCCAAAGTACATTTTACATCTGCATGAAGGACTAGCTTCCTCATCCGTTAATCCAAAACTAAACGATTTCACATTCCACTTATATCCGAAAAACAATTCCAGACGGCTCCGGAAAAAGCCAAGGCCTCCCACTTTGACTTGGGAAGAGCGTCAACAAGAATTAAGCGGTTAAATCCTGCAAAATCATACTCCTTCGAGCCAGACGCACCTGGCGACAGCAAGCAGTGCACATCCAGAAATACTAAATCGTCTTCCAACTCTAGCGAGGCACGTAATACATATCGTTAAGAGAAGAACATTAAATAAAATGCAGCCTCGACGCACGTGCGAGACAATTTTTCAAGAGTATTATTATTCAAGTACTTTTCACAGAATAATTTAGACCCAAAGTGACTTGCATCACAGTGGACAAGCATAAGGAATATCTATTAAATAACCGTCACATCAGAAATACATGGAACGCTTTTTTGCGCATTTGTGAAAACGGTTGGTTGACTCCTCTCTATAACCGCCAACCAGAGATTTGAATGCAACTCTCGTCCCTACACGGTGGAAATGGTTCCACAAGGTGAATCCAAAAAGGAATGGGTCAGTGAGAGCTCACCAAGTTACTATTTACATATATAAACGAGTGGAAACAGATGGCTGGATTACTCAACTGATGAGTTAAGAGGTGGAAACATGCTAATAAAGAATCTGTGGCCATTTGCCATATCGATTTGGTCCAACACGCTCATTTATCCACTGTTTTTGTAGGAACATTCAAAGCATGCCATCTGTAGGCCCTCAGGAGGGATTTCCAAAATACATAACGGGCATGATAGATTCTTCAAACAGCCTCGTTTACCTCCGTTACTTATGAAAGACGAGTTCAGAGGTCAGTAGCATACAGCAACGCACAGGCTGACGTAAACGTGGGCCTAAGAACATTTTAGTGCAGTCACACACTCCTATGGCTTCTCTCTCAACTTTTGTACGGTGATCAAAATAAAATAAAAGTTAATATAATTTCTTACATTAATTCACATTTGCTATACATTAGAAAGATAAAAACATGGATTTAATGCTGTGAATAATGAATGGTGAAACCAAAAAATGAGCAAGGCGACATCACGACTCGAGATTAGCGACAAAAAACGACGACAACAGAACTACAGTAATCGTTTCGCATATAACCCCATTTTACGTAATTCCTGCCTTAAGGATTGCGCTCAGGAAAGGACCGCCTCATCCATGCAAGAGGTCAAGGGCTGCCCCATCTCAGAATATGCTTATGGCCACTATATATAGTTTACGAACAGGCCGTTTCAATGGGTCTTCCGGCGTTTTCGGCCACATAATCCGATTTGTGTTCGATTTTGTTGATTCGAACCCTGTCGAGCGAGGTTCCTAAAGGGAATGAGACCCGTATCAGGTCAGTATGAAGGCATGGGAGGAGTTTCATAATGTCCTATTGCAGGTGGTATCTGCCGAGTAATGTTAAGGCATTAAATCGAGATGTTTCGCAGTGGCAATCACTACCGTCAGTCTGCGTCCTCCCAGGTTCCAGCTCACGACAACTACTAAAACAAGGAAACGCCTGCCGAATGGCCATTATTACATTATTTGCGGCATCTTTCACTTAATATGACCAAGTTGAGGTGTTTTCCAAGCCACTCTGGCACATGAAACGTTATTCTCATCCTGAAGAATTAGCAGTTTTCAGGCATAAAAAACAACATCTATTAGGAACTGGTCGTGGGAATAATAAGTGACTACATGGACCGAAAGATACAAAAGCGCAGAAGGAAAGTCTTACTGGCCACCTCAGCCAATAGAAAAGCAGCCAGCTCTACGTCAAAGCGGTATGATATCGTAAGAGGAGAAAGCAGCATGACTGGCTGGTGGGTTGAAGTGGGAGGAGTGCTTTAGAACAAGCAGCTTAAATACTAGTCAGTGGAACGGAGACGCGCATGACGAGCGCCGCTCATCGTTACCACTGGAAACAGCTGCTTATGTCACGCTTTCACAAAGTTCACGTGTAAAGGCCAGCTAGCATCATTACGACAGTTATCTGTTTTGCGCTTTTTGCTCATGTACGTTAAATCACTCCGATAGATACGACGAAGAAATCTGCTAGTCATATTCTAAGGCTTCGACCACTTTCTGGCAGCATGAGAACCAACAATCAGCCAACAACTACACAAACAAACATTTCAAAAGGGTTAAGTGAAATCAAAAAGCCACCGTCTCGTCTCGTGTGGAGTGGAAGTGGGCTGGGAGGTCCTCGGGGGAGGAAAAGGTCTGCGGTTCGAGCTCCAGCATGGGCGACTTTGTCTCTCTCCCTCTCTCTATGTCACACAAAGGGCTAGAACTGTGCCTGTCACGGAGGAAGAGGACGAGAGGGCACATTCAGAGACTTCCTCCCCAGCACGTCCACCGACGAGGGGAACGAAAAAAGAAGCAAAACAGCAAAGGAAGTGCAGTGCTGTTTCAGTGCTTTGAGATCCTAGAGACAGTCTGAGGATGAGGCCCGTCGCTGCCTAAATTAAGATGTGGAAGAAAACAAACGAAACGAAACAAAGACAATCCCCACAGAGACAACGTGTGCATTCCTCGTACATCGGTCCCCAACTCAATTGGAGGGCTCGCTGTTGTCGTCTTGTAAAATTTCTTTATTTGAACGCTCTAAAAACAACCAAAGGAACGGACTGTGCGGAGAGGCCGGAGGTTCATTTGTGCCGTTGAGTGTTCTTCTTCCTCTTCCTCTTGAAGAAACAGCAGCACCTGAGGACAAACACACAGGTTAAGGTTAGAGATGGCAGGCAATTAGCTTGTTATTCCAACCTAATAATGAAGCATCTGCCCTCTAGCTACACATGCGCCGTCACTATGTAGTTGCCTTTGTAAATCTTAAATAAAGCAGGTATGTGGGTTACGCTTCATATTGTCAGCGCTGTCTATAATGCATTAGTATATTCGTACCAACCTAAATGCTACATATAAAAAGACAATAACTGGTCAAAGTTAATAAAAAGGAAACTTAAAGACATTTAAGTTTCATCAAAAGCATCAACAACAGAATGTTAAACAGCAACAACACGACAGAATGGGTCAGGGAAAACAAGGCACATGCAGTGGAAGAGAACAGCTCCAGACTGACACATTGAAAAGTGATAGACTTCACTAAACATGTTTCTAATGGATACTGCTAAACAGCCAGTAAATCCGATGGTGAGTAACAGGCAATCACTGGCTGTATCGTTTAGGTACACTGCGGTTGTTAATGAAAAGTCATACTGAATATGCAGTGTCCTGCAAAAACATGCAGTTCCTTAACCAAGTCTGCCTTTTTACTAAATACTACACTGAAATTACATTCTCTGTACTATTTTTAGTTAGGAACACTTTTTTTTTAAAATCACGTCATGAACAATTAAAGGGATAGCTCAAAATGAAAATGCTGTCATTAATTACTCACCCTCATGTTGTTCCAAACCCGCAAGTCCTTTGTTCATCTTCGGAACATAAATTAAGATATTTTTGATGCATTCCGAGAGCTCTCTGACCCTCCCATAGACAGCAAGGATCCTTACCTGATCAAGGTCCAGAAACGTAGCAAGGAGATTGGTAAAATAATCCATGTGACATTAGGGGTTCAACCGTAACTTTACGAAGCTACGAGAATACTTTATGCGCAAAAGAAAGTTAAAAAAAACTACTTTATTCAACAATTCGTCTCTTCCGCGTCAAGCTGGCGCCATTTTGGAGAGTATCTACTGAAAGTAAACAGTGTATGCTGTTCTGTGTCAGCTGCGTCACGCGGATACGCTGTTTTCGTTCTGATCAAAGCGTAAACTACGTAAACAGCGCATCTGCGTGACACAGCTGACACAGAACAGCATACACTGTTTACTTTCAGTGGATACTCTCCAAAATGGTGCCAGGGTGACATGGAAGAGACGAATTGTTGAATAGTCTTTTTTCTTTTGCGCACAAAAAGTATTCTCGTAGCTTCGTAAAATTGCGGTTGAACCCCTAATATCACATGGATTATTTTACCGATCTCCTTACTACGTTTCTGGACCTTGATCGTGTTAATTACATTACTGTCTACAGAGGGTCAGAGAGCTCACGGGATGCATCAAAAATATCTTAATTTGCGTTTCGAAGATGACAGTCTTACAGGTCTGGAACGACATGAGGGTGAGTAATTAATGACAGAATTTTCATTTTCGGGTGAACTAACCCTTTAATAATGGCCAAACAGCGAGAAATTAGTTCCTAAATTTAATACATAGGGTTAGGGGTTTATTAAAAAACAGTGTAAGACCTAGCAATACTTGGTTTGCCTGAGAGATTATGACCTTCTAACAATATTATTGACCATATTAAAAATACATATTGAAATACATTTAATTTAATAAATGAACTAAATAATCTGAAACACTGTTCAGATAATTTCAGGATGAGTCAAAGACATGTTAAAATTAAATTAATATGTAATATTTTTTTGGGGGAAAAAATTGTGCAGCAACATGCTACTACTAAACAACTTCATGGCTGTGAAATTGCAAAAACTGAAACAGAATTAATTCTGATTATGACAACCAATTTATATCAAATAAAGTTACTAATGTTGTGGTATAAAATCTGAGACTTAGTTAAGAGTCTGCATACTTCTGTAAGGAACTGTATATGTTCATTTAACCTCTACATCCTCATTCCATTTGATTTCTGTAAATAAGCTAAAGCTGGGCTATTAAAGACTTCTCAGTGTACCTCCAATCAACTTGATTTTATTCAACTTTAATTTTAAACTTTAGGGCATTTCAGTCTCTCAAATCAGACTGAGCAAACAGACCTCCCTCTTTCTGTTTCAAACTCACAGACCACGAACAGCTACATTAGCCTACAACTATGTAAGTAGATCTGGGTGTAAGCGTGATCTATATGGCCACAGTCTAGGCTGGTCCACTCCCCTTGGGTTTGATGTGGACTGGAGAGAGGGACTCACCACAGGTTGAGCATTTTCACGCAGCTACAGAAGAGTGAGAAAAGACAGAGATTATTACACAGAGGTGAGACGATGAGACAAAACTAATGTCGGCGACAAAAGACCAACAGGAAGACACAGACAGAAAGAGAGAGAGAGAGACAGACTCAGTGGATAGTGTAGATCTAAAACATCTGCTCAATTCATGGTCACCTTTTATTAAGTAATATCATAATAAATATTTTATGTATCCCTGTTTGTAAAATTCTAAAACAGATGGCCAACAGAAAAAAAGAGAAAAAGGAGTAGAGAAGAAAAGGAACAGAAAGGGTTTGGAGAAGTGTAGTGTTGTCCTCAGCTCACCAGCCCACCGCTCTACTAGTGAATATAATACAACATAAACATGCTTCAACCTGATCAATGGGCCTCTGCCACTATAAAACATTTGGTATGACGGTTTTGTACAAATTAAAAGTACCTAA
Organism: Sinocyclocheilus grahami; assembly: GCF_001515645.1. NCBI lineage: Eukaryota > Metazoa > Chordata > Actinopteri > Cypriniformes > Cyprinidae > Sinocyclocheilus > Sinocyclocheilus grahami. The sequence goes on along the minus strand of NW_015505864.1, from coordinate 154,110 downwards.
AATTCCATCAACCATGGTATAAAAAAAATCACAAATTTCATTAGGTTGTTCAAAAGTTGTCAAAAAGCAACCTCATGTAATAGGGAGAAATCCAGCAACAACAAAAAATAGGTTACATTTAAATATATATATAAAAAAAATTTTGCTTTGATTTTTAGCACAAGACTTTTGACAATTAAAAATGTTTTATAGCACCATGATAATGCAAAACACTTCACAACTTAAAATAGCCTTTAATGCAGCATTCAACAGGTTTCGACAGTTTTACAGCTTAAAATGCAGCTCCTTCAATCAGAATTATAAACCAAAGCTATGTTTATAACACATTTATAATTTAACTGTGTCACTCAGTAATGATAGCATATGTACATGAGATATAGAAATTAGATAGTAGATCGTAAAACTGTTCTTACAATCTTGGTTATTCAAATCCAATAATATTAAATATTTTAAAGCTCACAGGGTTTAGAGACATGTTTTTGAACACCATATTTGTGGTTTAAAGATATATATATATAGTTATATATATATATATATAACTAACTGAATGCATCTCACCGGAAAAGTGACAATGCCATTTTTTTCATCTCAGTAAAATTATTTTAATGCTTGTTTAATGCTTTCTTAGAAAATGGAATAAGAATGTTTGTACCTATGCTCATGAAAGATATTTACAGGATGTAACTAATTTAAAAAAAGCATTAAATAAACAAAATCCACAAACAATCCATGACTTGGCATCTAGTTGGAAGACACAGTCATGAGCTAAGCATGGGGCATAAAACAGATGCCAAACACTGATAGTGTGAAGCCCTGATGACGATTCTAATTTTTGGATGGACTTTCCTTTTAATGTAATGTTATGTAAAGTAGAAGCTGCTACTATAGCTCAAGTGGAAGTGTTCTATCATTACAGGCTGAATCTTTAAATAAGATATATAACTAACTGAATGCATCTCACCGGAAAAGTGACAATTCCATTTTTTTCATCTCAGTAAAATTATTTTAATGCTTGTGTTTAATGCTTTCTTAGAAAATGGAATAAGAATGTTTGTACCTATGCTCATGAAAGATATTTACAGGATGTAACTAATTTAAAAAAAGCATTAAATAAACAAAATCCACAAACAATCCATGACTTGGCATCTAGTTGGAAGACACAGTCATGAGCTAAGCATGGGGCATAAAACAGATGCCAAACACTGATAGTGTGAAGCCCTGATGACGATTCTAATTTTTGGATGGACTTTCCTTTTAATGTAATGTTATGTAAAGTAGAAGCTGCTACTATAGCTCAAGTGGAAGTGTTCTATCATTACAGGCTGAATCTTTAAATAAGGATACGTAACAATGCTAAAGCAATCAACAGGTTGCTATATTCAAGAAACAAGGAAATGCAAAGAAGAAAGTGATCAGAGAGATTAGAAGAAAGACCTCTGGTGAGCATTAATACTGTGAAATAACCATGGCGACCTTGTGTGTTTGTGCAATCCTGTTAACTGATAAAGGCAGTCTGTGCATCAATAAATCAAAGACAGAGGGCTTTTTAAGATATCAAAGAACTACAAGAATAAGTGTTTCAAATTATATCAGACAGGACGTTTTATATGACAAACTCAAATGCACATCAGGTGCTTTAGAAGAATAGGAAATTACAGAGTGTAACAGTTGTCTTTCAAAATACCGTCTTTAAAAATATAAACTACTAGTCAAAAGTTTGGAATTATGAAGATATTTTATGTTTTTGAAATAAGTCTCTTATTCACACCGAGGCTGTATTTATTTGATCAGAAATACAGTATAAAAAATATTAATAAATATTAACATGAAATATTACAAGAACGGTTTTCTACTTGAATATATATATTAAAATGTATTTTATGTATTTCCAGTTATGGCAAAGCTGAAGACTGGAGTAATGGCTGCTGAAAATTTTGATTTGCAACAGAAAATAAATAAATTAAATATAAAAACATTAAAAAATAATTTGAGAACAGTAATATTTCACAATATTATTGTTTTTACTGTATTTTTTTATTAAATAAATGCAGCCTTGGCGAGTGTAATAGACTCCTTTCATTAAAAAAAATCTATTATTCCAAACTTTTGAATGGTAGCATTCATATTTCATTCAAAACTAAAAAAGTGCAAATAAGAAATGAATAATTTTATCCAATATAATGTTCCATTAAACATTTTGGGTACACAGAGCACTACAGGGGAGCAGATGGGAATGGATCAGAGAGGGCAGGGGTGAAATCATGTAAAGAACCAGAGTGCTAAAGGACAGCTTGTGTCAGTTAAGATGCAAGGCATAGACAACAGAAACCTGTGAGAAGCTATGTGCACATACTTGGCCTCATCCACCACCTCCACTTCTGCCTGCGCTGTGATTGGTGCGTTTGAGTGGGCCGCCAGCGGGTCGTCTGCATTCAGTTCACCATTAGTTGAGCTCACCACCTGTGGCAGAAAAGAATGAATTCAAATCAAATCAAATTATTGGGTGGCCTCAGTGTAACAATGTTATTTTAATAAGAGAGTTCAAGAGAAGCTCTTTAGAGAGAGCAAAACTACTGAAAGGCAGTAACTGAGGAAAATCATTTACTACCATACTTGCTTATGAAAGGTCAAAATATTCCGGGTTAAATGCAACCTTAACTTTATAACCAACTGAAAATTATTTCAATTTCAAGCTTATGAAATGATAAATGATTTTCACAGAACACATCTTAAATCTATTGGGCTAATTCTTGTATTGCTGTGTGTTTTCTCATTGTATGTAAATTATTCAAATTTCTTTAACCTAGAATATTTAAAAATACTTTGGAAAAAAACGTAAAAAAAAAAAAAATACTTTGCTACCACCAGTCAATCTAAAAAATAATAATATAAAATGTAGCCATAGTGATTTTCATGCTATTTAAAAAGCCAATGTTCCATTATTTTAGTTGTCCGAGTCTCACCAGATCCACTAATGTACAGAATCGAGAGAAAAAAAAACTCACTACTCTTCACTACATAACACTTTCGTACAGTAGCTCCCAAAAGTATTTTCACTCTTAAGTCACACTTAATGTAATACCATTTGTTTTTTTATTTTTTGTCATCTAATATATCTTTACATATTACAGAATTTCCCTCAGTTCAATAAAGAAGCCATCTAAATAAGTTCTAGGACTGTCAGCAGCATTTCTCAGTCGCCTACTGGAGGCACCTACTGGATAAAAGTGAAGCAAGCAGCGCAAGGTGGTGAATCAGCATGTTTGGCGCCATCTCAATCAAATACATGCACTGAACTGTGCTTTGTGTACTGTAGAGTGCGAGAGCTGGCGATACTAGGCCCTAATGTCAGCTGTACCAAATTACCACAACAGGGGTTACAAATAATCTCAGCCTCTGTGTGACATATGCCATGTTTCATTCAATTCAGAAAGTTGGAATTTACACCCTCACACTCAGAAAAGTGATAGAATATGAAAATGTCACATTTCCAACCTCCTACATGGAAAATTCCAATAGAATGCCACTTGACAGCGTTCTTCCAACTTGGACAATGGAATGCTATACGGTTAGAATTCGGAAATATTAAGGTTGGCATATCCCACACTTTGAATGAAACACAGCATTTCTAATTTTTTTTAAAGAAGAACAAGAATTGCCGAACAGGGGAACCCATAGAGGAAGTGTTCTAGAGCAGGTGGGGTGCACTGCTGCAGATGGCCGCAGACATGAGTGCACACAGGAGGAGTCGTCGAGCGAGGGGTGAAGCAGTACCTGCACTGAGCCTCCGTGCCTGTCCGCTGCCAGGTGCGAGGTCAGGTAGGAGGAGTTTGTCTGGCGGTTGGGCTGCACCTCCCAAGCTCCTCTGCGGTCGGAGATGGCCGTCTGTGCGGATGGAGGAGGTGCGGGAGTAGGCACAGGAGGGGGGAGGTGTGGTGAGTGAGCGAGAGCGGGCGGAGTGAGGCCAGGTGGCATGCAGCACAATGCAGGAATGAAAATCAACAAGAAACAAAAAGAGCCAGTCAAAGCCAGGAAACGGCATTAGTGACTGTGGACCAGTCGTCCAATCAAACCAAGAAGCAAACACCACAAAATAAACACAAGGAGACATTAAAACAGAGGAAACTCAAGAGAAAACTTTCTGAAAGCCAAGTGGACACTACATGTAGCAAATCAGGCATCCAACACTGAGTTCCGACTGGAATATCTGACAGCATAATTTCAATAATTAAAAGGATATTTTAACCAAAAATAAAAATTACCCAATGATTTACTCACCCTCAAGCCATCCTAGGTGTATATGGCTTTCTTCTTTCAGATAAACATAATCGCAGTTACAATAAAAAATGTCCTGGCTCTTCCAAGCTTTATAATGGGAGTGAATGGTGGTCAAGATTTTGAAGTCCAAAAAAGTGCATCCATCCATCATAAAATGTACATATGTCACGGCTCTGGAGGGTTAATAAAGGTCTTCTGAAGTGATGCGAAGTCCTTGTGTAAGAAAAATATCCTTATTTAAAATGTTATGAACCGTAATCTCTAGCTTCCGCTAACTGTCGTAGACACGTTAACGAGAAAGTGGCGTTCCAGTGGATGACTTAGGACATAGATGTAGCATAAGCTCCGGTGAGACATGACGAAGGGAAGTGAGGAGGAGAGAGCAAAACAAAACACTGGTCACAAATTATAAGTACAAAATGAGGATTTGTAAAGAAAAACATCAGCAAAACCAAAAACCATCATCGGTTTTCCTTTGGTTGGTTCTCACAACACTAGCATATTCTCACCGGAGCTTACGCTATGTCCTATGTCTTCCTCTAGAACACCACTCTCTCGTGTACACAAGTACAACAGTTAGCAGAAGCTAGAGATTACAAAGTTGATAAAGTTTTTATTTTACTTAAACACATCAATTTGCTTCAGAAGGTCTTTATTAACCCCCCGGAGTCATGTGGAGTACTTTTTATGATGGATGGGTGCACTTATTTGGGCTTCAAAATCTCAACCACCATTCACTGCCATTATAAAGCTTGGAAGAGCCAGGACATTTTTTTATTAAACTCTGACTGCATACATCTGAAAGAGTAAAGTCATATACACCTAGGATGGCTTGAGGGTGAGTAAATCATGGTGTAATTTTCATTTTGGTGAACTGTCCATTTAAGATAACTAAAATACTATCTACAGCTATGTTTCGCATTGAAATTCAACCTGATGGCTCATATTCTGCCATTTATAAGTGGACAAGATGGAATTAACAAAGCGCAACACATTCTGAGTCAGACAAGAAACACAAGGACAAACATACAAAAAAAAAAATCAAAATTCAATTTCTGAAACTGCAGTGTGCAGTATACAGCTTCAGGACAACCCCCTCGTGAATCACTAGTGTGAATGTGAAAGTGTTTTGTGGTGGACACGATAGTTTGGTAGTGTGAAAATATAGCGGAAAATATCATAATTCACTTAATTACTTTTGCATTTAGTGGCAGGATTGAAGTAACTTAAAAGATGTGTTTATTGATCCATTCATTTTAAGCAGAGATATTTTTTTTTTAGAAGTTAAGAGTCCTAATCTCCTGTTTCCTAAATTATAATGATATTAGGAAACAAATAAATAAATATATAATAATATATATAAAACAATATATATATATATATATATATATATATATATATATATATATATATATATATATATATATATATATATATATATATATATTTATATATT
>NW_015505864.1:137622-148250 GCF_001515645.1 Sinocyclocheilus grahami | reverse complement strand
ATATATATATATATATATTGTGAACAGTTTTATATCTGGAACGCAGGTTCTAGACACACGACCAAAAACATAAGGTATAATGGGGTTAAAGGCACATCTTCAGGAAAATGTGTTTTTCACTACTCACACAGTGTATGACTTCAGAGAAAATACACACTATATGGACAAAAGTATCAGGGGCCGGTTGCATCAGCTGTACGTAAGTTACAACTTAGCCTAGTTTTGACTTAAATGGGCACTAAGTTACAACTTACGCACTACTAAATATTTTTTCATTGCACCATTACACTTAGTTGAGGTGTAGCTACATATAAACTAAATACTATGGAAGCGTCTGGTGAGGAGTAACGGTTGGAATAAAATAGCAGACTGAGTGAACTGCATCAATATGCTGTTCTTTTACCCGACAACCTTCAATCCTTTAGGCATATATGATGCTGCTGACATTTACACTCACGTACATATTAAAAGAGAGAACAATGTGAATAAACGTACGGTTTCTTTTTTAGCGTGTCTTCAACACCCCATCTACAGTGCACCTCTGTGCGCTTCGGCCTGTGTTGCGCATGTCAGATTAAATAAATAAATGGCATTTCTTATGTCTTTTTTCTTTCAGTATTTATTGATCCTTATTTCAATTACAGTTTCTGAATGTTATTTACATATAAAAATAGCTTACATATAGACTAATGTTACTAATATATAGTTTTTAATGGAAACTTGTTTATATTTTTATCGTTAGTATACGTGAGGCAAAATAAGTTAGAATGAAGGATAACTTAAAATTCATAGCATTTAAACAAGTTCTGCTCGCATATTTGAAGGTTTCTATTGGATGATTTAGGGTAAACGTCATATTATGCGACTACGCATTACTTTACAGAGTTTACAAACTACTTACTACGTCCTGCCTTATGGACAGCTGGTGCAACCAAACAATGTATAGATTTAGTTACAAACTAGCTAGTAGTTACTAAGCCTCTAGTGTGGACTTAACGTTCTAATTTAAGTAAGAACTTACGAAAGGCTGGTGCAACCCTACCCAGGACACCTGACCATTACATCGACAGGGACCTTAATGACATTGAATTCTAAATACATAGACATCACTATGGAATTGGGTCCCCTTTGTAATAATAGCTTCCACCCTTCTGTAAAGCCTTTTCACAACATTTTAGAGTATTTCAGTGGGAATGTTTGCCCATTCATCCAGTAGAGTATTTGTGAGGTCAGGCACTAATTTCGGACGAGAAATCTGGCTCGCAATCTCTGTTCCACTTCATCCCAAAGATGTTCGATGGGGTTAAGGTAAGGGCACTGTGAGAGCCACTCAGGTTCTTCCACGTCTTTATGAACCTTGCTTTATGCACTGGGGCACAGTCATGCTAAAATAGAAAAGCATTGTCCAAAATGTCTTGGTATACTGAAGCGTAAAGATTTCCCTTCACTAAAAGTAAGAGTCCCAGCCCAACCCCTGAAAATCAGCCCCATACCACTATCCCATCTCCACCAAACTTTCCAGTTGGCATAATGCAGTCTGGCAGGTTACGTTCTCCTGGCATCTAACCATAAACCATCAGACTGCCAAACAGAGAAATGTGATTAATCACGCCACAGAACAGAATCCAGTGGCAGCATGGTTTACACCACTCCATGACGCTTGGCAAAGCACTCCAGGAAGCTCCCGAACAGTTTTTGTGTTATTAAAGCCAGTGGAGGTTTGAACTCTTCAGCCATAGAATCAGCAGAGCATTGGTGACTTTTATGCACAATGCACCTTAATGTCACATAAATGTCATTGAAAATAATCCCATAATAATTTAATATGGCTTTACACCAATAAATATGATATTTATATAATTGATATATTTTTTTAAATATGATGGTTTCATTATAAATATGGTGATTATCTCTGAGGTGGTCACCCAACTTAATAAAATACATCAACCATGTGAATCTATCCATGTCATGCCAACAAATGGAAAAGTCAGCTATTTATCAGTTACTGTGCCTTTAGTTCTAACAGCAGGGGCAGTTTTTTTTACCCTAAAAGGTACCCAAAAGTGAAAATTCTGTCATGATTTACTCACCCTCAAGTTGTTACAAACCTGTATGAGTTTCATTCTTCTGTTGTAGCCACTGACTTCCATAGTATGAAGGAAAAAAATCTATGGAAGTCAATGGCTACCAGCAACTACCCACATTCTTTAAAGGGGTCATAGGATGCTACATGCACTTTTACAAGCTGTTTGAACTGAAATGTGTGTTGGCAGTGCGTGTGTACACAACCACCCTATATAATGATAAAAATCCACCCAGTGTTTTTTTTTTTTATCTACTCAAATCTTTACCCCTTTCTCAAATCGAGCCGATCTCAGTGACGTCACACAGACAGGCCACTCCCACGATAGTTTGATTGACAGTAGCATTTCAGCACAGACTGGACTTTACCTGGACCTTAGACCCACCCTGAGTGAGCTGTCATCCGTCCGCCATTATTTCACCGCCGGAGCAGATGTAGACAAGAATTACTCCTATGCGATTGAGGTGTTTTGTTGTTGGATGTAATAATGAACATAGCAGTCGTCATTTACTCCCGACATCTGAGCCGCTGAAGACGCAGTGGATTGCGTTTGTTTTTGAAGGGAATGCGCCCCTGATCTACATATGCGTTTATGTTCGTGCGAATCATTCGTGATCCAGCTTCACCTACAGAAGAAATGAGTATAAGGTTTTTTTAAAGGGGTCATATGATGTTGCTAAAAAGAACATTATTTTGTGTATTTGGTGTAATCAAATGTGTTTCTGCGGTTTAAGGTTCAAAAAACACATTTTCCACATACTGTACATTATTGTTTCTCCTCTATGCCCTGCCTTGCTGAAACGTGTCGATTTTTACAAAGCTCATCAGTCTGAAAAGCGAGGTGTGCTCTGATTGGCCAGCTATCCAGTGCGTTATGATTGGCCGAATACCTCAAGCGTGTGACGGAAATGTTACACCCCACACGGTGGCCTAGAGTGAGCAGAGGCCGGGGGCTAGAGTGAGCAGAGGCAGCGGGCTTGAGCCAGCGGATTCGACGAAGGAGCGTCCGGAGGGCTTGCGGGAACAACATGTCACGACCCCGGGCTGGACTCCACTTCGTCCACGGTGAAAGCCGATCCGGCGATCCACAGCGCAAAGTTGTTGTATTTCCTCAGCAACCAGCACGGATCAGCTCTAGGTATGACGAAGCAGATATCGTCCTCTTTTGGAAGACCAAACAAAGTAGTTTCGCTTTCACAACGAATCACACAGTGCCTTCACGACATGGCGGCGGCAACAATACTACAGCGAGAATACAAGTTACGCCTTCTTTCTTTGCGTGAACATTTGGACGGCGTTATGCAAATCTTCCCACATAGTGACGTAGATATGTTGGGGGGGTGTTAGAACGAGCCGTTTTAGGTAGGCGTGGCTGACTCTTAACTTTTATAAAGAATATCTCTTTGGATTTGAGACTTTAGTCTTTGCAACTTTACAGATCTTCTTTATGCCTTTATATCATATGACCCCTTAAATGATTCTTTGCAAATCGCCTTTCCTAATAATGTGCTAATTAGCAAGTTTCACGATGAATGCGGCTAAAGTAAACAGTCCCTGAGAGAGCGGCTCGGAAGAGAAGGGCAGGGTCAGCAGAACTCATTAACATTTAAAGGAAAATGCTACAGAATGGCTTGCTCTGAAAAGAGTTGTTTTTGACAGGGTAAAAAGGGTGTTTTTTACACTACCATTGAGAAATTTTAACCAAACTATGTTACAGACTTTTCATTAAGACCCTAAAGAATCATATCAACTTGTGGAAAATGGGCATCCTATGACCCCTTTAAAACATACTGTGTTCTACAAAAGAAAGAAATTCATACAGGTTTGGAACCTCATTAGGGTGAGTAAATTACAACAAAATCTGAGTGAACAATCCCTTCAAAAAACATACTTTTTCATGTTGTTAAGTTAATGAAAAACTTTTGAATTAATTATATTTAACAAAACTGAAAATCATTAACAAGAGCTTTGTCTTAAAATATACTTGGTAATTTTATTGAATAAATCTATAACACATTAGATCAAATTAGCATCGAATCAAATTTGGGTTGCTGTCTGTGATCACATCAAGGATCAGCCAAATTTCCACATGCATATTTGTCATTAAATGAGAATAAAATGAAATGTGCCTTTGACCTCAGTGCACCTTTAGACCTGTTGTACCCCATCTCTTATCAGCAAGTCTATAGAAAAGTACTGTTTAAATGTAAAGACTTTTATGGTGAAAATTTGCCCCAATTAGTGTTGCGATGCCCTCTAAACAGTCTCACTAAACACCAGAACCTCCACAAAATTGATGATGAGGCAGTTTACAGGGCCCTTGTGTCTTTCAGCCAAGGATTTTTAAATATATCTGCACTCCTCTTCCCTCACAAGAATCGTAAGGATATACGTGATACATATCATGTCAAGATGTCTTAAAGAACAGATTAGCCAAAATTAAGGTAGTCATCACTTCATTATCTCACCCTGTCTTTGCAAAAGCACCTTTATTCATGAAACAAAACAATTTTTTTTTTGTCAACTTAAATCTTTGAACTATAAGCACTAATTTGAGTGCACCCCAAATTCAAACACTTGTGAAAATCTTTTATGAACCAAAATTAAACTTTCGCTTCAGCAGATGAGTTTGATACAGGGCAAGTTTGTGAGATGTGCAAAGCGGATTTGCTCTTGCAAACGTAAGAGAAAGTCAGAAAAAGCACAAATTGGCAAATTAATCAATATAAAAATAGTCTCCAGTGACATATATACTTGGAAATATATAGTTTTAGGAACTTCTATTCCCAGCATGCACTCTGAGCCATGATGTGCTAAAGCAGTGCATGCTGAAGCAGCCAGTTGCTGAGTGGGCGAGTCTAATGATTTTGTTTAAAGCTTCATGTAGTGCTGCAGAGAAACCCTCTAAAATCAAGTCCACCTCTACCAGCTCTGTTTAGAATTATTCAACAGATGTCATGAAAACATGTCTAGGCCATTATTTCACTCCAAAATTAAATCAAAACTCGTTTTAAAAAATTTTATTTCTAAATTTTTTGTATTGTGATCTAGTAAGGACCTTTCCCTCCCCCAAATTCTCATTACCAGGGAAAAAAAAGCATGCATGCATGTATAAATAAACAAACTTTTCAATATTTTCCACTTTTCTCAACGGTGATTCTCATTACTGTCCTAAAACTTTGCATGACAATAAAAAGAAAAAACAAAACACTTTTATTTAAATCACATACATAACCATTTAAATTATAATAGTATTGTGAAATATTATTACAATTAAAAATAATTATCTAATTTAATATATTTTAAAATGCAATTTATGCAGGTGGTGGCAAAGCTGATTGATTTTTAGCAAGTTTTCAGCGTCACATTATTCTTCTGAAATATGCTGATTTATTATTAGTTAAAAATAGTTGTGCTGCTTAATATTTTTGTTAAAACCTGTTGATACTATTTGAAATAGCAATCTTTTGAACACAATGCAAAAATGTTTACTGTAATTTTTGAACAAGTTAATGTGACCTTGCTTAAAAAAAGAAAAGAAATTCTTACCGACTTCTACATCAACAATTCTATATCTTTCTTGTGATCTTGAGGTGAAATATGACCCAGACTTGTTTTGTGAGATTCACCCATTTGGTTCAGGGGAAATATTATCTACCTTTAATAAATGGGTGTGTGGACAGAAACATGAACATGGGACATTTTCTCTTTCCTTTCCTGTAATAAAGACAAGGTTCACCAATCTTAAGCTTCCTTAATGAGCAGCGGAAGATTACCTGATTCCTTAAGGGCTGGTGCTGGGAGGGTCTGTCTCTGTGTGCGTGGCTCTCACGCGTGATGGCAGATGCCCCTGAGTCCACGTGGACCGACCCCACCGGTGTGGGCTGAGAAAGACAAACCAAAACACAGAGAACATCAGTTCCAAGGTGAATTAGCTCTGTGTCTGAGCAACTATAGACAGCAAGATTAGGCTGTCTTGCAGAGATGGATAAACTGTGCCACTTTATTCTCTAGGCAGTGAAGACGACATGTTGACTCACAATCTGTCTGCCAACCCAGTCGTACGAGTAATCAAAGGTATATCCTTTTCGTTCAAACAACTCCGTAAACAAGGTCCGCAAGTATTCATAATCTGGCTTTTCAAAGAAATCCAACCGCCGGACATAGCGTAGATAGGTGGCCATCTCCTCTGAAAACACAAATGAGGATAAAGTTACAATGACAATAATCAATAAATAAGAGCAAGGGGAAATCTTGTCTTAAAGTCAACATAAAATGTTTCAACAACTCATTTTACTTCTGCAATGTGATATGCTGGTACCCACATGGCAGCTGAATATGTTATTGCATTTAAAAAAGGATTGTGTGCCTCAACTGATTATATTGTTGTTGACTAGTCTACATAACTAGTTGACTAGTCTAAAAAAAACCCAGAAGACAGTCAAAAAACATTCTGTTTATGCAATCTATTTATAATAGCCTACTTAATCTATGAATCAAACAGTCAAGTCCTATACTGAATGCCGTTGAAAAATAGGTTATATCGAGGGGTGCACACTTTGTTTCATTCTGGTTGTCATGAGAGCACCTGGAGATTTGGTTTGGTGCTCACACTGCACATAGTGTGACCCATTAAATATAAATAAAATAATAATAGTATTATTGCACTTTTAGTTGATTTTTTAAATAAAATTAATAAAACAAATAAAGTGTGATAATACATTTTAAAATAAAAAAAGAGTATTAAATAAAAAATATACTTATTTTATAGCACACAAACACAATGCTACATTTCTTTTTCTTTTTAACTTTTTTATATGAATTTTCAACTTTTTCAAAGCTAAAATCAGCAAGCTTTTATTTTGGCGGGTTGCCGGCAAGTAAGTACATGTGGTGCCGGTTTTACCACTGCCAAGTGAAATGCAGTGAATTAAATGTCACTGTTTTGCATTTTGCTCTTAAACCGCCAACATTTATGCTTTCCGTTTGAATGGATATTTTATACAGTATTACAGTTAATTGATCTAAAATCGTGTTGTTGCAGCTGTCAACCATGTCTGTGCGTAAACGAGCATTCAATTCTTCCAAAATCTGACCCTACTCTATCTGAATGTTGTAGCAGAAATCAAGACCCATCAGACCAAGCAACGTTTTTCTCAATCTTCTATCCAATTTTGGTAAACCCATGCAAACTAGCCTCAGATTTTTGTCCTTAGCTGACAGAAATGACAGAACAGATATACCTAATAAAGTGGCTGCTGAGTGTATTTATTAAAATCAGCTGAATCAATAGGCAGCGACCAACAACTACAAACATATAAGCCTATTATAAAGCCCACATACACCTGACAGAAGTTTGGCCTGTACCAACTAAACATTGTTTAAGGGTATTCTGTTCATTAGGACATTGATATAGGACCTGCTGCTGTCAAGTAAGTTACTTTTTTTTTGGATTGTTTGTTTATTGCATAAAAAAATATTTATCTTCTTTATTTCAACTATTTATCTTTCACAATATTTGGCCTATCGAGTTATTGAAGTAGGTTTCATTTTTAATTTTATTCCCCTTTAAATCAATATAAAATTTGATACCGGTATTTTCCCTCGTAACAAGCTTATAAGCAAGCTTCATTTTTGTATGCCAGTTTCACACAGACTGCAGCAAACTTTTCTGTTTTCTTCTAAACTTTTTTTTTGGATTGTTTGTTTATTGCATAAAAAAATATTTATCTTCTTTATTTCAACTATTTATCTTTCACAATATTTGGCCAATCGAGTTATTGAAGTAGGTTTCATTTTTAATTTGATTCCCCTTTAAATCAATATAAAATTTGATACCGGTATTTTCCCTCGTAACAAGCTTATAAGCAAGCTTAATTTTTGTATGCCAGTTTCACACAGACTGCAGCAAACTTTTCTGTTTTCTTCTAAATCAAATTACTATCTCAACGTGCTCATCTTCTGAGTGGACAATTCCCTGAACCTGCCGCGAGTTACACTGAGAAAACAAACACACCAAGCTCTGATGCAATATGAAATGATTTTGTTTTCCATTCAAGATATACTGTATATAAGCAATGTGTAATTTTTTAAAAAGTATCATTAACATGATAGTAATTTGAAGCAGCAGCAGTATCTTTTAGTCGACTAGTCTTGCGCAACCCTATTACAAAGAAACCTTATATTTCCTTTGGAATAATGTGCACTTCTGAATCCTGCAAAAACCAGGATATGTGTATTAAGAAAGTAAACAAGGTCAGTTCTGATCTTATGTTGACTTTAAGATTAGCTGATACAAATGCAGCACATGATGGGGGTCTCACCAGGAAAGTTCTCACAGAGAACCTCAATGGGAGTGTTTCGCTTTGTGTCCCCAATCTTCTGGTAGCGTTCCTTCAGTGTGTCAGCCTGCAAAGCACAAAAACAACAACGTCTGATTTTCAAGAACTAAATTAGTAACCGTTTTAATGGCTTAAACATGCTAGTTCAACATACTTTTAGTCCCTGCCAAGGGAGACTACCCCGGAGGAAATACATGAACATGTGACCCAAGGCCTCAAGGTCATCTCTCCGACTTTGCTCTGCAAAAAAAGTAAATAAAATAGTAACATCATGTACACAATAACATGAAGTTGGCTGAACAGTAGAGATGGGAATCATGCGGAATTTAACAAATCTGGTTTTGATTTTATTTACTTAACTATTAATATACTGATCATCGATCATATGATCAATAAAAAAAAAATCATTCCATGATTTGACCAAATAATTAACCAAAACAATAAATAAATATCCATGTCTTATTTCAAAACCATAAGACTTCAATTCATCTACAGAACAATAATTTTTGTCCATCCACTTCACTCCAAGTCCTTGCAACAAAAATTTTGAACAACTGTGCTTGCTTGAACAAATGAGGTTTGTTCTCATGTATCAAGCACGTTTCAGTGGATGACTAAAAAAATGTACCATCACCTTAAGTAATTTATAACATAACAGTAAATGTTTTTGCTTTTTTTATTCTGAGTTAGACATGGCATGACATGTGATTCACTCAGTATGTAAGTTGATAATTCAGTATCCAGTTCGACTGATTCAGTGCGAGTCATTCCAGAAAAATAAGTGACTCATCTTCTGAATTTTACAATTATTCAGTAAAAAGGACAGCACTGTCCAGGTTGTCTGTTTATTTCTTTTCACTGTATCATCTTGGGCCACCCATTTTTCCTCTGGCATCACATTCAGTTTAGATGACACAATCACGACTGAGGTGCTATAGATTCAATGCAACATTTAAGGAACCAAACATGAATATGTTCTTTAAGAGAACTGGTTCATGATTCCCAAACAGCTAATCAAGAAACCACATAAAGCGTGGGGATAGTGACATGCTTAATTTAATGTTAAGTCCATTTTAGGATCAGACTAGGGAGGTATCTTACACTTACCTTTCCCTAAGTGTGTATTAATAGACATGTATCTAGCTGTGCCGGTAAGGCTCTTGTGCTCCCGGTAAGGAATGTGTTTTTTGGTTTCTGGGTCAATGTATTCTTTCGCAAGGCCAAAGTCTATGATGTGAATGATGTGCTCCTTCTTGTTTCCTTGTCGACCGATGAGGAAGTTCTCTGGCTTCACGTCTCTATAGATGAGGTTTTTAGAATGCACATACTCCATGCGTGATATCTGGGGAAATTTAACACATGGACTCACATTACACATTTACATTGCAAAGCATCATTCCAACATATGCACGCACTTCTCACCCAGGTGCCACACTGCTCTTAAACTACAGCAGCTTCTCAGAGGGCCTGTGCACTCACCAGCTGAATGGCGATCATCAGGACGGTCTTGAGGGAGAATGTTCGGTCACACAGGTCAAAGAGATCCTCAAGACTAGGGCCGAGCAGCTCCAGAACCATGGCATTATATTTCCCACAGGGCCCAAAATAGTAGACCTGAGGCAGACCCTCTACTTTAAAAGAAAAACACAAGAAAAATACAGGAACATTAACTACGATAGTCAACATTCTCTCTTTAATGGTTAAGTGTGTAGTTTTAATGAAATTAGCTTTCAAAGTAAATATCAAGACAGTTAATAATATCGTTAGTTTTACCATCAGTTCAAGCCCGAAAGGGCAACAGAGTCACGTGACAGACACAGTGATGATCCAGTACACAAGCCGCGGTTAAAACAGCTGACGTGCTATGATTTCTGACAGGCAGTTCACTCTCCTGTGATGTGACCCTGTTCCCCTCACACACACACGACGCGTTACTCTGCGCAAAACTCCGCATTTGAACAGTCAATAGCAAATACTTAAACTAATAACAAAACATACTTACAGTCGCTGATTCAGAAGCGCCAGATTGTCATAGCAAAGTTGGAATTTACCCTTTTTTTATTTTTAGAAATTGCCTGTGCACACAGCCAGCCTTGTACTCTTCTAGGTTCAAAAAACTGTCGTCCCTAAAATGCGTTGAACAAATTCGAACATCTGGGTTGTGCTGTTCTGTTGTAAATAAATCTTAACCAATGATTCCTAAT
>NW_015505864.1:116351-134784 GCF_001515645.1 Sinocyclocheilus grahami | reverse complement strand
GACCCTGTTCCCCTCACACACACACGACGCGTTACTCTGCGCAAAACTCCGCATTTGAACAGTCAATAGCAAATACTTAAACTAATAACAAAACATACTTACAGTCGCTGATTCAGAAGCGCCAGATTGTCATAGCAAAGTTGGAATTTACCCTTTTTTTATTTTTAGAAATTGCCTGTGCACACAGCCAGCCTTGTACTCTTCTAGGTTCAAAAAACTGTCGTCCCTAAAATGCGTTGAACAAATTCGAACATCTGGGTTGTGCTGTTCTGTTGTAAATAAATCTTAACCAATGATTCCTAATTGCATCTACTTCCGGAAGGCCAAATAAAGTGCTTTTGCTTTCACACTGAAACACAGCGTCTCACTGACATGGCTGCATCAACATTGCTGTTCCTGAAACCACGCCTTCTTTCTTTGCGTGCACATTTGGGCGGCATTATGCTAATATTTACACATAGTGAGGTAGACATGTGGGGGAGTGTTAGAACGAGCCGTTTTAGGTAGGCGTGGCTGACTCTTAACTTTTATAAAGAATATCTCTTTGGATTTGAGACTTTAGTCTTTGCAACTTTACAGATCTTCTTTATGCACCAAGAGCTTGTAACACTCCAAAGAGAAAGGAAAACTTGAAAATTGCATCATATGACCCCTTTAAATTACTAAAATATGGTCTGTGGTTCAAGCAAGCTCAAGATTTTCACATTTTATTCTACAGCATAAAATACATCATAAATATGATGATCAAATCAATCTGTTATTTATTTACTCTTGAAAAAGGTGGTTGCTATCAAATGTCTAAGGGTGTATTCACACGAGGAAAGTCTGCTAGTTTACTTGCTTTGGTCCGGACCAAATACAAAGTTGATTTTTTTTTTGTTTGGTGCGGTTCGCTTTCACACTGCCCTTTTTGCAAGTGAACCAGAAACTGTAAATAAAAAAAACCACGTGTGCTTAAGGTCATCCATTCATTGGTTCATCCATTCAACCGTACCAGAGTTCACTTGGAAGCGGACCGAGACCACCTCTTCAGCTGGGTCTCGGTATGGTTGTTTGGTGCGCACCCGAGTGCGATTGCTGAATTCACACCTGCCCAAAAGATCCGCACCACAGCGGGAAACGAACTTGAGTTCGATTCAATCGAACCAAACAAGACAGGTGTGAATACACCCTCAATGGGACTGCAGAGTTTGCTGGGGATACAGACCGTAGTCAGGGTAGTGCCATGTTTAATTTCCACAGGAAATGAAACCGAAAAATACAGAAAATTAAGTTTTAACATCCACAGGAATGAATATGTGGCTGTGACAGACTGAAATACAGTGCATTCAGGGGATTGTAATGTTGTTTAAAAAATACTGACGGTTCAGCTGACCAAATATCTTTCTGAAAAAATAAATAAAATAAAAACTTTCAGTAGACAAAAGGTTTTTTTTTTTTTTATTTGTGAGATGGCAAAAATTATATAATCTAGGACTATTATACAGTGCGTGTCATTGTAAAGACTGTAAGTCTATCCGTCACAACCTCATTTTCATCAGTGTTAAATTCAATATAGCGTCTAACCTGGCTAAGTGTCGTCACTTGAACAGGAAAACTCATCTACTCACTAGTCTGCTTTCACAGCCTTTTAATGTGCCTATAAATCATGCTCTTGCAAACTGTTCTAACTCAAACTTTCAGGGAAATTTTTTTTAAAATAAAGACTTGGAGTTCCCAGAAGCTTAATATAGTAGTGGATGTTTAAGTCATGTGACCGTAGTGTAGTTCATCAGGCTTCAAAATGTATAAATTGTGTTCATTTGTAAAAATTATCACGATGAACAAAACTGCATGAATGAAACTTTTGCAGGTCACAGAGCTTATTTTCTGCAATAATCCAATGTTGTAGAAGGAACCAGAATAATGCTAACTTCCTGGTTGGCCTACAAAAAAAAAAAAAAGCGTCTGCAGACTCTTTATTTAATAGCTAAAGCATATACATGTGTCTCTAAACTGTTTGTATGTTGTGAGGGTGATGTGGGTAGTCTCAGGCAAAGCCTACACTGCTCATTGTGTGGTGGTGTTGTAACACCCCTGAGAATAGAGCACACTGTTGGCCTGCCGATGACTCATCTTGTGTTCAGACTGCACATAACACATATTCAGGTGTTGGTTTCTATCTATCTCTGCTGATTAACTTTCACAAGCTTTCTATCGACACTATTGCTAGATGCTGCCGGAACATGTGAGTGGGAATTCAAAGAGTGGCAGGACATTCATATAGTAATTAGGGATGGGCATTCCAAGCAAAAATAATATTTGAAAATCGCTGGGTATTCGATTATTATTCGAAAATCGCACCCCTTTGTGCACGCACAAATACCCATAAACAGAGAGAAGGGATTCACGCTTTCAATCTGTAAGATAAACTAATTCAGAAGATAGGCTGTCTTAACTCAAGCCATATAATGATTGTAATGTGCTGAAACATATTAACAGAGCCCGACCGATATGGGTTTTTTGGGGCCGATACCGATATTTGGGAGTAAAAAAAAAAAGGCAGAAATCGACATATCGGATGATATTCTTTGTGTATATTATAGTACAGTACCAGTCAAAAGTTTGGACACTTTCCCCATTCGTGTCAAAACATTTGACTGGTACTCTACAGTGGGGCAAAAAAGTATTTAGTCAGCCACCAATTGTGCAAGTTCTCCCACTTAAAAAGATGAGAGAGGCCTGTAATTTTCATCATAGGATTTTTAAAGAATTAATTGGTAAATTCCTCTGTAAAATAAGTATTTGCACAATTGGTGGCTGACTAAATACTTTTTTTCCCCACTGTATATAGAATACAGTATATACATAAACAGAATACATATCCATAAACACATTTTTTGCAATGATCACTTAAATGTGGTGATCAAACACTTATAATGACATGACAAAGATATGTAATGATGGAATGCAGGGCATTTAACAATTTAACAATAAACTTTATTCAAAATGAGTCTAACATCAGTGCACTGAACAGTACAGTTGAAGTTTATTCAACCTTAATTAAATTCAACTATTCCATTGAAGTTTATTTCACTTTGGAACATTCATTCAAGGATTTGCGCTACTGTCTTCACACACAGACGGAACTTACTAGAGAAGTGTGAAGTGTGACAATTTACCTCTGTAAATAAATATAAATTCACGTCTCGCGCACTTTAATGCCCTTTGAATGCAACATGTACGTTCCCTTGGAACTGGAATCATGGAGGAATATCATGTGAAGTCCACTTCGCGGGGAACTTACAGTCGAATAAGACGATGCTTGAATGCTGCTGCCTGAACAAGAGACCTCCTTACTGAAGTGAAAGTGTTGGCTGGTGTCACTATCTCTCGAATGCGCCGGCGGATCTCCACCAAATTCGGGGGATCCCTTCAGCTCGAGGAGCCCTCCTCGAGCCGTTACGGAGATATGGTCGTTCAAAGTTTCAATGGTTTTCCATTGACTTAAGCTTTAAAGAGTTTCATCCAGGTTACCAGTAGCAAACAATGGAGCGCGCTCTGCTGGACAAACTAATTACACCATTTCAAGCATTTTATCTGCGTTATATGCTCTGTAAAAAAATTAATTTCATATCGGTGGTGTATTCGCCGATACCGACATATCAAATAAATATACTTCGATATCTTCTGTCGCAATTATATCATTGGGTAATTATACTGTATATAAACTGCGGGCATCAGGGAACCGGCGCATTGAAATTGCTCATGAACATGCACTTGTTTTTTACTTTTGAGATTTGCGATCACACGTACGGAGCAGCACTCGGCAGTACTTACCACACATTTGACAAGATTAGATGTTTGTCAGTGGCGCTCAGGATCTGCAAATCATTCGCCATCATCTCTCCTTATTCGGTTTATGTGGTAAGTGAAATATTATGTATTGTGTAATGTAACAGGCTACTGCTAGCAAGCGGCTATCCACGTTCCTATAGTGGCTCCGTAGAACGCGTTATTTGTTTTACGCGCTTTTCTGAATACAGATTCAGCCACACCTCTAACCCAGTCGGGGGTGTTTGTGGTCCGCACAGAGCTCTTATTTGACATCATTCCAAGTTACTGTAACCATTATATGCTACGCAAGTCTTTTTTTTAATGCCACGCAAGTCTACAGTGTGTGCGTGAGACAGTGTTTTTCTGTTGTCTTTGACAGCTTTTAAGTGCTTTTAATGGCAGCGCAACCCTCTGCTTACATGAATGCGTCACCACCGCATCAGCACGGAAAACATGGAGGAAATTTTTTAAGACAATAATCGCAAAACCTATTCGATATTCTATAATTAAATCAACTAATCGAATATTCGAAAATCGCGACCCATCCCTAATAGTAATACATACAGACATGTAATCGCTCTAAAAGTGACATGAGCGTAATCGCTCTAAAAGTGACGTTATCCCCAAAAAAAGTAAATACAGTGAGCTTCAGTTCATCGGTCGTAAAAAGCGATTTAAGAAAAGGTCATCATGACTAGGGCTTCACTGAATCCACAGTTTTCCACAGCCATCATTCACAATAACGTATTTCACTTGCCTGTTTATTATATATTTTGGCTAAT
This sequence comes from Sinocyclocheilus grahami, assembly GCF_001515645.1. Classification (NCBI taxonomy): domain Eukaryota; kingdom Metazoa; phylum Chordata; class Actinopteri; order Cypriniformes; family Cyprinidae; genus Sinocyclocheilus; species Sinocyclocheilus grahami. Next base: position 130,186 of record NW_015505864.1, on the reverse strand, counting down.
TTAAAAATGCTTTCCGCAACCAATAACAGTCATTTTAAGGCTGCTTTTATACTTTATACTAAAGAGATGCACAACATACAATATATAGTGGGGGGGCAATAACACCATCATTGTGCAAATTTGGCGACATTGTGCTGTGGCTCATAGAACTCATGTAGAATTTTTATCCTTACGTAATGAATAATTTTTTTCCTCCATAATTAAAAAGAAAAAAGAAAAAAAAACTCAAAACAGGCAAATTTTACAATCTACATTTAAATAAATAAATAAATAGACAAAAAAGACGTTAAATTCTGAATTTGAAATTTTAATTTTGCGATAAAATTAAATAATTTGTTGCTTGTGGCAATTTGTTGCTTTGTGGAATGGTATCTGCAGTGCACCATTCCATTAAAATACATGGATTGTGGTGAAAAACATTGCATAAAAACAAAAAAGATTCCATGAGGCCTAAGTCTGACTAAACCAAGTGCAGTGTAGTTCTCCCAGTCAATCCCACTTTGGAGTCCTCAGTGCTCCAACAAATCACCATCTGCCAGCAGCCCGTTTGAGAGCGGGGCCACCTACGCCCGCTCAAACGCGGATGTCTGACTGGAGAGGAGAAACCATGTGACTCTACTGCCTCCAGTTCACATACACCAGCCTGCAGTGACGCAGCTCACTTCTGCCACACTGCACACTTAAACAAACCCCAGTTCAGCCGGAGAATCAAAGACAAAGACTGGGAGAGTCTGGATTTATCATGCCTGAGCTGGTTGATCAGTAGCCAAGCCATTCCCAGCCAAACTCAGAGATTCAAGTCCCGATGCCAAGGCTGCCCGGAGGTGTATCAGAGTTCAACATGATACCGCTACACATTAACCACAAATAAAAGAGAACTGTACCGGACTTTCTAGAGCAGGGGTAGGCAAGTTCGGTCCTAGAGAGCCGCAGTCCTGCAGAGTTCAGCTCCAATTCTAATCAGACACACCTGAATAAGCTAATCAATGTCTTCAGGATTACTAAGGCTATAGGCAGGTGAGTTTTTTTTTTCAGGGTTGGAGCTGAACTCTGCAGGACTGCGGCTCTCTAGGACCGAACTTGCCTACCCCTGTTCTAGAGGAAGAGACAAGAGTGTGAACTTCGTTTTGGCTGGGTTCTGCCAGCGTGATGGGAAATTATGGCGTGTACAAGAAGTTGTTAAATATTAATGGTTTATAAGGAAGTATTTTCTAAAGGATATCAGAGCAATCTTTATTAATGATAATGATAGTGAAATATTGATAAGCCATCTCTTAACACAAAGTACTATGGCATTTCAACTGTTTTAAGATTATACCATTCTAAAGCACCTTGCAAATGCCAGTGTATAAGTTTGGTAAATCATTAAAAACCATGGTATATCTCAAACTATTGTCACATTCCCAAATTCACCTACTTATACTATGTCCTGAATGTATGTACTCTTTGTGTGAAGAAAAAGTACATACTTTGGAGCTTGTAGCAGAAAAGTAGGTGAGCTTTGGGACATACCATTTTGTCATAACTGCATCTTTAACAGATTGCTATGTAGTTTAGTTTCATGCATCCAGTCACTATTTAAACTTCCCCGTCAATTATCTTGTCACAGTTAACAATTCAGATTTTATTCAATTTCATACCGTACTGGAGAGAAATTAAGTAGCATGCTGATCTGCCAGTCACGGGTCTTTACTGCCAAGAACTCTCCTCATGTGTTTGTAATGTATAAGTGAGGAATTAAATTATTATTATTCTTTATAATTTCTTGTTAGAGAATTTTGTAACCATGTTGTGCTATTATGAACTATTGGGATGAGCAGTTAATCTAAAAATTCAAAGACTCTAATTTTTTTACCCTTTTACACTTAATAAAACACCCTAAAAATCCCAAAAAAACTAAATCTACATTTAAACTGTTTAAGTGGATAGTGATGCAGAATTTATTTTTTTATTTTTTTTTTTTGCAGAAAGACCAAAATGAAATTTCTAGATGCACTAGATGCCAAAAAACAAAACTGCTTTTTATTAATTATTATTTTATTAAATATTAAATTTAAATCAGTCATTTTAATGATACTGAATTGAAAGAAATACAAGCCAATAAAATAACCACACTTTTATTGAAAGTAAAATCATAATATCAATATATTATTTTTAAGTCAAGTCAAGTCACCTTTATTTATATAGCGCTTTTAACAATACAGATTGTCAAAGCAACTGTACAGCATTCATTAGGAAAATAGTGTGTCAATAACGCAAAATGACAATTAGTAAACACTCAATTTTCAGCTAAAGGCAGTTCATCATTGAATTTAGTGATGTCATCATCCAGCAACACGGGAAACCTCACCCGGCCCAGACATGGAAAAAATTGACAGATTGATAGCTCTTTCTCGATTCTTTGGGTGGTGGTGCATGGCCATTCTTAGTTAGTGGACTGATTTGTCTGGTTCCTTCCGATTATTTTTATTCAGTTCAATGCAATAGAATCAGATTTAACGTTTTTTTTTGTTGTTGTTTGTTTAATTAGCCAAATAATGTATAGCCCTATATTTACAGCCGTTTTCTCTTTTAGCCAAAAACCAAAAATGCTATTTTCGGCTGATAATTTCCAGTGGCCGAAATTTCGGTGCGTCACTACTGAAATCTAAGTTTTCATTTAGCCAAAAACTGAAACTGCAAATAAAGTTTCGTAATTAAATGTGGGTAACTCGGTAATGATACTCCGTATTGTTTAGGAGATTGTGTACTCTGGTGATAAACTGAAACTGAAAACCAGTGATAGTAGGGCTGCACGATAACTCGAAATGAAATTGCAATCGTGATTAGACAGAAGCTGCGATTGTCATGCATATCTTTCAGTGAAGCACGGTTCTGTGATCAGCAGTAAATCTTCATCTGAAGGCCAGAGGGCGCTCTCACACGGAAACTCCAAATACGCCCTGCAGAACAAATCCAGGAAATCTCTATAGCGGTAGCTGAATAAACAGAAGCTTTAACTGCTTTCATTGATTCAACGTGACTAATAAAACACACGACTACGACAATATATGGTTTATTATTATAATTTTCATTATAATAAAGTATATTTATAATGCAATGCCTTTATCACTGCTTAGAATACTATGAAATACGTTGCATGCCTTATTTTGTGTAATTAAATGTGGTATTTTCAGATGCTTTCAGATAGAGCAGCATATACTATACAGACCCGTAGTTCACGGAGAAGCTGAAAGACCAAAACCAAAATTTCTAGATGCACTTGGCCAAAAACCGAAACTGCTTTTTATTAATTATTATTTTATTAAATAACAAAGACTTTTGTCACGATACTGCTAGACATGGAAAGACACAGGGCTTAAGAAATGGGACTACTCAAGGAAATTAACGGGAACCAGCTGAAACAAACGAACAATTGACACGAGGGAGAAACTAGGTCATGGGGAGAACATGGGGAGAAAAACACAAGACATGGGGAACACAAGACTGGCATTACTCCCCACTCCCGGAAGGCGCATCCACGCGCGACACAACAGCCAATGGGGAGGAGGAGTGGGTGCTCTAGAGGCCCCTCAGGACAGACCTACACGGGACGGCAGGCCCCCTGAGTGGTACCTGTTCCGGGACCCATGGCGAATCAGGCAGTTCAGGACGCTATGGCGGATCAGCCAGTTCAGGAGGCCATGGAGGAGTAGTGAGCTCAGGGGGCCATGGCGAAGCAGACAGCTCAGGGGGCCATGGCGGAGGACACTGTTCAGGGGGTCATGGCAGAGCAGACAGTTCAGGAGGCCTGACCTTGGCACTCGGCCTGACCTCTACGGACGTTTCCTATCAGAGCGGGCTCAGGGGCTGGAGCCGACACCGGAGCGGGCTCAGGGGCTGGAGCTGACACCGGAGCGGGCTCAGGGGCTGGAGCCGACAGTCTCTCCCTCCTTAAATTCCTCCCTTGACTTGGGGTTAAGGATTGTGCAGCTGTTAGCTGAGGGCTTGAGTGAACCGACCGGCGGGCTTGACAATGTAACTTCTCGATTTCCGAGCAGCTGGCCGGCTCGACTAAGAAACGGCTGGCTGACTTGACTGATGCGAGGCTGGCGGACTTGACAATGGAGCGGCCGGCGGCCTCGATTTCAGAGCGGCCGGCGGGCTTGACTAAGGAACGGCCGGCGAATTTGACGGCGGGCTCGTTCTGGATCGGGGCCGGACACTGTCCAGACACCGGAGGATCCCTTCCTCCAGCTTAGTCCTGGGGTGTCTGGGAGGTCAACGGGGCGGTAGTAATTTGCCCCAAACCAATGCCATCACCGTGGCAAGCCCGCAGAATTCCCAGGCATACTCAATGAAGGGGAGATCCCTACGGCCTAGGGCAGAGAACCTCGCTGGGGGGTATTCTGTCATGATACTGCTACTGTGGAGGAGATGAAGGAGTGCGGCGATGAAGGAGATTCAGAACTCATCACAGTCTTTATTAAATCCAAAAGACACACATGGAACAGGTAGGAACACACACGTAGCATTGGGGTTAGATGTATAATACCAGACGCTAGACATGGAAAGACACAGGGCTTAAGAAATTGGACTAATCAAGGAAATTAACGGGAACCAGCTGAAACAAATGAACACAATTGACACGAGGGAGAATCTAGGTCATGGGGAGAACATGGGGAGAAAACCACAAGACACGGGAGCACAGGACTGACAACTTTTAATTTAAAGTCATTATTATTTTTATTCAGTTCTAAGCAGCAGAATCAGATTTAACATTTTTGTTTAATTAGCCAAATAATGTATAGCCCTACGAAACTATTATTATACGAGCATTTGAGCAGAACGTAGCGTCACAAGAAGTGAGTTTGGAGTAAAAATGTGTTATTAAATGTGGTATTTTCACATGCTTTCAGATAGAGCAGCATGTACTTATACAGAGCCGTAGTTCACCAAGAAGCTACGCAAACAGCTGTCATTATCGCAAACAATTTCTTCGATTTCATAATCATGCAATAATATCGTCTGCCATTTTTTTGCGTAACTTGTCAGTGAACTACGGCTCTTGTATAGTAAATGCTGCTCCATCTGAAAGCACATGATGGAGATTTACTGCTGATTACAGAACCGACTTTACCGACAAAATGCACATGGCAATCGCATTTGATTAATCGTGCAGCCCTAAGTGACAGTATACTTATTTGGCAATGAGCCACCTCTCCATATTTTCTCTAAATAAATTATCATAATACTCAGTCATAATGTGGTATTAGAGACAAGATAATCATAGGAAACTCTTTTTGGGTTTTGGCTGAATAATATCAATTGCCATCACTACATGAGAAGATATTTTCTTTTTAGTCAACTATTGTGACTAATCCTTTCTGGATAAATTACACTGTGCCATAGTAATGCCACTATTAAAACTTCATTTTGAGCTTAAGTTGACTGAGCTCACTCATGATGCAACAAAATCGTTTAAGTTTACAAATCCCTTGGCATTACATGAGCCTCCCTCTAGCCTGACGAACAGAGAGAGATGGAGAGGAGACAAATAGGATGGACGTGGATTACATAAGCGTCATGGGCGGTGTTATGTCATTCACAAAGCTGCGCTTGAGGATGGAGAGACAGAGGAACTCTCCCTCCCACCAGAACATCCTGCCCTCAACAGCACCACTCCTCCGCAACACACGCAGCGGTCAGGACAGCATGATTAACAAATTTGCTGGAAGTGCTCATGCACAAACATTCACAGCAAGCACCGCTGGAACAACAGCAAAACAAGAGACTGGTGGACAAGGCACGACCGGTGATCAGGTTGGAGGGAAGAGTGCGATCAGTCATGTTTGCAGACGGGGGCAGTATGCGATTACGGGCAGGTGGTATTATCTGCACGTTTTATCTGCCTGTGTGCGTGGGATACGCCTGGACACAGCTCAGACTTCCTGTCAGGCCAACCCTGATGTGCTGGGAAGACAGGGGGCGGTGTCAAAAACAAAGTGGTGCCATCGGGACAAATGCAAACCATCCATTGCAATCTAAATCAGAGTTACCACGAGCCTTTTGTCCAAAATGCACCTACAGCAAAGCAACATTGTGAGACACGAATCTTTGCTGTGATATTTCTTCTCCCTGTCTGTCAGCCCAGTCGCTGTAACATGACCTGAACGGCTGTGATGTCCGTGAATGTGTACCCACATGAAAGATTTCCCTCGCTCTCTTTTGTACCTGAGCGGTTCAGATTAAAAGGGATGATCTCTAGTGCAAACAGAAGAAATCATTACAGCTGAATCAGTTTGTGTAATCAGTTGACATCATACACAGCAAATAAAAAGCTTTCGGAGAAACTGTCCTGAAAGGGCTGCGCCAATCCAACTATAAACTATTCATTCAGCATTACAGCTGGATAATACAGACAAAATATCAACATTTTCAGATATAAGACTATATTTATATTTATGAATTAGCACCAAGTTTTTTTTTTTTTTTTAACCACACAAGCCATTGTTGCCATTTATATACAAAATGTTTAAACCAAGCTGGATAACACAGTACAAATTTAGAAGACAAAAGGCACGTTTTTCCAAATTGAATATTTGTAAAGGATTTGTACGTACCAATTTAACAGTTCAAAGTAAACAAAAGGTGCACTGTACCTGCATTATTTATTATTTTGAAAGCATTTTAAAAGCACATATAAAAATGAGACATAGGGACTGAATAATTTTGAACTATGATGCCAACAGATGATTAAATCAGTGTTTAATATAGACAGATATAAATTTAACTTTCAAATTCCAATTCCATTTTTGCTATAGACATTGAAATAATAAGCTAATATTAAACATTATGTTCTCTTATACTCACAAGTTGGAGTCACAACATCAAAAGTAAGAACTGGCCTACTGGAAACTCAACAAGTTAAAGTGCATGAAACTAAAGTGGATTCATTTTAAATGCAAGCATCATATTGCATGTACTAGGGCTGCACGATATGTCATTTCAGCATCGATATCGCAATGTGCACATCCGCGATAGTCACATCACAGGATGTGCAGTGCTTCCCACATATAGACTTTACTTGGCGGGCCGCCCATATATTAACAGCCACCCAAGTACATATGGAGAAACATTTTTGCTTTTATTATTTTTATCCTCACACTTTTTTTTTATCCGCTCAAAATAATAATACCATCCGTGATCGATTAACTAGTTGAAAATCTCCCCTTCGCCCTACACGTTTCGTATCTGCTCATTCTGTGTGCACGAGAACGGTTTACTCCCGCTGACGTTCCCGCGTGCGCTGCAGAGACGCCGCGAATATTTCACAGACAAAGACAGGGCTTGACAGTGCGGGCACTTCAGTCGCAAATAAAAATAGAAATAGATGTGCGCGAACTGTAAAATGTATTTAAGGAGCACGTGTGCGAATAAAGCAAAATCCCTCCAGGTGAGTTTTCTTAAATTTACTGTCATAAAAAGTCTTCAATACATGAAATGGTAAAACAAACGTCTTAATGATCATTTTAAGTCATCCTATATTTTGGGGATGGAAAAACATAAATCGCGATACAGCCTATCGATTATTAAACTTCAAAATTATTTCATAAAAAGAAAAAGAAAAAAAAGAGCGCTTGTCACAAGGCGGCGCTGTTGTGTTTTCTACAGGCTCGCTCAACATAATTAAAAGTCACAGGTTATGTTGTTGTTGTTTTTTTCTGGGCATTATTGGTATTTTGGTTACACAATTCATTTCATTTCATTTAATTTCCATTTCATTAATTGTAAACTATTTAAGTTTCTGGCTGGGATGCTTCCCCACAGGAAGAAAAGACTAAGAACTATTTCATAAAAAGAAAAAGAAAAAAAAGAGCGCTTGTCACAAGGCGGCGCTGTTGTGTTTTCTACAGGCTCGCTCAACATAATTAAAAGTCACAGGTTATGTTGTTGTTGTTTTTTTCTGGGCATTATTGGTACTATTTTACTAGTATCAGTAAAATCTGTGTCCCATTCACAGAGAGAGACACTGTATGACAAAGGAGAACTCCACAATTTAAAAGCTGTAATTTTGCATAATTTACAATGCATATAATAATGCATACTATTAGCATGTAATTAAGTGTAATAGTAGCCTATGCAATTAAAATAAATTTAAAATATTGTTAAAAATCACACGTTATTTGTTACATGTAGTAGACCATTTTTGTGCCGTGGGTAATAGGAAGATTTTCCACCCGGCTACCACCGCAAGTATATTTCAAACCTGTGGGAAGCACTGATGTGCGATGTTTAGTATACTGATCGTTATATTTATACTGATCATTTTCTGTGCTCACACCCAGACACCGTGTCTACACCAGACGTGACAGCTGTTGTGTCGCACCGTCCCGCGCCACAACAGCTAAAGTCTGTCTACACTGGACGCGACAAAGCGACCTTTGCAAATCATTTGAACTTTGTGTCAGTACGTCTTTAATAGAATGAGGCTGTCGAGGATTTGTCGTGTCGCGCCGCATCCAGTGCAGACAGCATCACTGATTATAATGGGTTCTGTCATATTTTGTCGCTTCACGCCACGCCACTCGCGTCCGGTGTAGACACGGTGAGTCACGCAGATGCAGATGCAAGTGAACACCGAATTCCGTTCACATCCGCATCTATTTGTGTCTTAAATGACACATACAAGTGAAACTGTCAAAATGCATGTCTCTGCAAGTACTATCCTTGTAAACACAGTTGCTTATGGCTTAGGTGAAGGTAAACAATTGAGAAAGAAAATGGATGTGTAACAGTATATTGGTTCACAGCATTTTAATGTCCCTGTTGCTTTCTGTTTCACGAATGTTAATCAAACAACAAAACAGAGAAAAATCCCTTTTGTAGCTTTAACAGATTTGTTAGAATTTATACAGTGAAGACTATGCAGTGCTATTTTACATTTGGTTATTCAATTTCTGTACCTGAATACTGTTAGACCTGAAAAATATAAAGCACTGTTTATTTAATTTGTATCTTTGTTCTATTATAATCATCTATGCTTGTAATTTGTTTATTTCCTATGCTGCTTTACTCATCTACAAAATGGGTTGGGTACTGAACTCCATACTTTTAAGGGTACTGACCGAATTGCGTCGGTACTACAGAGTACCGATTCACGTTAAATCAATCGGTGCCAAATTTCGGTACCTGAGAACGCATCTGGGCGCATACGCTACAGACAGAGAAAGAGAGACCCTGTGACGTGAGGTCACCCCTGCAACTTGTTCAAACAACACACAGGGCAAGTCGAAATGTTCTGAAGTGTGGTTACATTTCTAGGGCCATATGGTTTCTGCGAAAACGCGGACGGGATCACGGAGTCCATTCATAAAAACGTAATTTACTCTATAGCGCGGAATGCCATGGAATTCATCAATTTTGGACGAATAAATCAAAAGTAGCCACTGCCACTTAATGTCTGTGAATATTAAAATGCAAAAAGACGGTTTAAATATGAATCCTGCATGCTCCGCTTGCCTCTGTATGTATGAATGGTGGAAACGCGGTTTTGTTTACTACACAAATACTGAAGAACGCGTGACGCTCGCGGTGATTTTCGGCCCCTGCGTCTCACTAGATGACGGCATGAACACAAAAGCTTAATCTCCAGAGCTGCTGTGAGAGTCACTTCGCAAGAATTTTACCGTTTCATTTGAGAGAACTAGCATCATTATACTGTATAGGCCTACACACAAATTTCATGGCAACCTGTCAAAATAAAAGTACGGTTTAACATGTAAAAGAAATATATTACTATTATATTACTTTTGTAAAGTATAATGCACATCTTTAAATATTCAAAACAATTAAATGCTAAAAATAAATATTACAACTAGATTAATCACTTAATTGTAGAAAAAAATATATAATTATTAGCCTATTAAAACATATTTTAAAGGAATATTCACACAATTTTTCTTCCATGTATTATTTCAACAGTAAACCTCAGTTTGTTTGCCAAACAATAAAAGGGTTTAATTTTCATTTGATTTAAAATAAATGTTTAATGCCTTCATTTGATTTTCAGAAAAATTAAAACAAGAATTCCTGGGGGGAAAAAGAAAGAAAGGGCCCTATTGTTCAAAATGTTGAAATTGAGACTTTTGGACTTATTTTTTCACTGAAATAAATGTTTTTGTAATTACACAGAGTAAAGTACCGAAAAAAGGTACTGTTGGGTACCGGCACCGAAATTCCGGTACCGTACCGGTTAAAATGTGAACGGTACCCAACCCTACCAATCATTGATTATTTTTTTCCAAATAGAGCTATTCAAGTCATCTGGTTTTTGTTTTTTTTTCATATCGCAATATATATAACACAAAAACAAAATATCGCAATGTGAGTTTTCAATATCGTGCAGCCCTAGTATGTCCTTTAATAATTAACCAATACGTTGCACAGCCCTACCAAAACTGACATTACTTGAAATATGTATAATTAACAGTATAGTAAATGGTATAGATTTAGGCTACGTCCACACGAAGCCAGACCTTTCCCTATCCAATCTTTTTTTCCTCCTTGTCTCAAGAAATATCTGCCTCAACACGAAACCACGAAACAGACACAAAACAATGTAGTATACATGCCAGACCAGCATGTGGCACTGTAATTCTGCCACAGAGATACACTAAAACGGAGAAGACTTGGACTATGTGCATAAACCTTGCGCACGGTATACAAACGAACACGGAACAATACATTTATTAATCTGTGTCAATGTTAGTTAATAAAAAGACAATCGTTCAGTGTTTGTTCATGTTTTTGTTGCTGTTACGTGACGTAGCGGTCTCTGACTAGGGGTGAGACATGGGCTAATGTCATAGTTTCAGAAAATATACGGATTCGCGGTCCACATGAAAACGCAAGGGTGGCGTTTTCAGATTTATCCACTCTGGGACCCGGTTTAAAAAAATATCGGTTTCACTCTCCCAAAACGCCAGATCCATCTGGACGAAACGTCTATATGATACAAATTTTATGCGTATACAGCTAAACGCGTCTCCATGTGGACAGAGCCTTAAAAAGCCTCACAGGAATAGGCAATCAAAAAATACAAGATTGTTACCTTTTTGGTGTAAATTCAACCTTGAAAAATTGTATATATTGCATATCTATGTAGTAAATTTAATTCTATATATCAGTGACATAAATACTTTCAAAAATGAAAAGAACTTTGATATGTATACAGTATGTACCCTTTTTTTGGTGCACAAATGAATGAATCTGTTTGGATCAGTAGGGGAAAGAAAAGTTAATCTAAAGCTAGAAAGTCTTAAAAAGGCTCAAAAGATTAAAAAATAAAATCAATGACTAGATATACAGGTCTAGACACAAAAAATTATTAGTATTATAAAGTATTAAATAATAAATAACTGCATTAGCCACATTTGAAACCAGTTTATTAAAAATAAAAAAAATCAGTATCCTCACATTTGGAAACCTCAACAACATCTCAGTTGCATTCTACATTAATGTGGCAAGTTTCAACCTTGCAAGCCAACTGTAAACAGCATAGTCACACCGTGTTTACAGTGGACATAAAAATAATCGTTTCATTAAAATCAACTAAGCTGTTTATTGCTGGCATGCTGGAAAGGCTTATCTGTGACAATTCACAGTGATTTTATTATTTATTTCATTGTTGTTGTTGTTGTAAATCACATAGCAGATATAACACAGTAGCATAATCACTACCGGCTGACACTGGTCACACAGTATATACCGTCATAGCGCCCAGCCTAAGCCCTGACATTCAACAGATCTCCATAAGAGCATTACAAATGGAGTTTGAATATTAATGCTTGTGTGTAATCATAACACGTTAATCAGAACAGATGGGATGGACTGAGATCTCTAGACCAGTGATGTCACTTCTCTCCTCATTGATAAGAGCTGCATGCCCAGGCATGGGGAGGGGGAGAGAGAGTATGCACTGATCACACCATCACTTTGGAGTGGAGCAGCAGAAGATGAGTAATCATCACTAACACCCTCGTCACCACCTGTGCTTTGAACTTACATTAGAGAATATTCCATTTACCTTTACGGGAAAGAAATGTTTTCCGAGAGCCCCAATAGACCACTGAATGGCTACATTTAATGTTTATTGTTCAGTCTGATGTTCCCGTACTGCTGCTTTAATATCACAGACATCCTGAAAGGTCATCTCATCTAGCAGAAGCAGGACTGCTCAGAATCCTGCGTGACGCGTCCTCTGAGCGGATAAGAATCAGCTAGAAGGGCCGTGACATCACTGCCCGATATTGAGCTGAGTGATGCTGCTGAAGCAGACCTCTCAGAGAATAATGTCTGGGCATGTCTGTGTGCTGTCCTTCAGGAAAGCAGCCTCCATGCTCAGTCACAGACAGACTAGTGTTGCGATGTCTGAATCATTTCCGTTGGTGGTTCTTTTAGTACGTTTCTAAGAAATTTTTACACTGACTCAGTTTCATGAGAAGTCGTAATATTTTGTATGAGATTGCGGAATTGTAAGAAATTGTTCAAAATTGTATGACCTAAATTTAAACAAAGGCCAATACCTTAACCAAAACCTAAATCTAACAATGATAGCAAAAATTAATTTAAAAAAAAAAAAGAACAAAAAGAAAAAAAGAAGCTGAGTGATACAGTATCGTACAATTTTGGCATCTTGCATAAATTATGAGTTGTCATGAGAGGTGTTATTTTAGAATTATTAATATAATAGTAGTATTTACTAATATTTGGAACTATTTTTAGTTTTAGTTTCTAGTTTAAAGGGCACCTATTATGCCCCTTTTTACAATATGTGATATAAGTCTCAGGTGTCCCCAGAATGTGTCTGAAGTTTCAGCGCAAAATACCTCACCGATAATTTTGAAAATGGCTATTTTGAGTGGAAGCAGAAACTGGCTGTTTTCGTGCATGTCTCTTTAAATGCAAACGAGCTGCTGCTCCCCATCCCTTTTCCAGAATAGAGCGGGGGAACTATGACGTCACTTTGTAGGCCAATCGGCTGTTAGCATCACACTGGTCCCCTCGACAAAAAGCCAATAAGGTTTTTCCATAGGCTTTTGGATTACCGCAAAAAATAAGCTGTTCAATCATAGTTCATGAAACTTACATGTTTTGTCTTCAGAAAATAATGTTTCACAAAATAATAATACATTTTATGAATTTTGAAGCCTAAATAAAAGTGGCAGACGTTAAAAGCTAAACTTAGGCTATAAACGAACTACACCACGGTCGCTCAACTTCAACATCACCACTGCCATACTTTCGACAACTTTATTAACTTCTTATTAGAAACATGTTCATTGAAAAGGATTTACTCTGTGGATGAATTTTAATTCACGCTACATTAACCTTTTCATATAAACTAAAATAAATACAAAACTAGAGCCAAACTAAAACCTGAAATGAGACATTGGTAATAAACAGTATAGTGAATAAATGAAATAATCATAACTAAAAGACATAAGCACACGTATTTCTGTACATTTCGAAATAAGGTGCATTAACAGTCAATAAATCCTTGATTAATACGAATATTTGAATTAAAAACGTGTCTTCACGTACTATTCAATCAAATTCTAGTGCATTAAATAACAGCAGAGTGAGCGAGTTTTTGGATATGGTAAGATTAGGGCTAAGAATAATTCAATATCAATATGTATCGCGATATAATTTTTTTCAATAACGGTGATATGATTTTTAAACACATTTCCGATATTTCGATATACATTACCAGTTTCCCATACATTGATTTATTTGTGCCCTTTGACCGTTGAATAAACATGAGCACTGCACGTTTCAAAATCATAACACGG
>NW_015505864.1:81520-116267 GCF_001515645.1 Sinocyclocheilus grahami | reverse complement strand
AATAGATTTTAAAATGTAATTTATTCCTGTGATCATACATAGCTGTATTTTCAGCATCATTACTCCAGTCTTCAATGTCACATGATCCTTCAGAAATCATTCTAATATGCTGATTTGCTGATTACCAATATTTAAAACAGTTGAGTACATTTTTTTTCAGGATTCTTTGATGAATAGAAAGATCCAAAGATCAGCATTTATCTGAAATAAAAAGCTTTTGTAACATTATACACTATTCCATTCAGTATAATTTTTATTATTTTTTGGGGAAAGAAATTATAGAAATTAATACTTTTATTTAGCAAGGATGCTTAAAATTGATCAAAAGTGATGATAAAGGCATTTATAATGTTACAAGAGATTTCTATTTCAGATAAATAGTGTTCATATCGATATCGGAATTATATCGTATCGACCGAAATTAAGAAATATATCGTGATATCAATTTTGGCCATATCGTCCAGCCCTAGGTAAGATTAAGCTTATTTTAGTGAATAAAAAAGTACCACATTTCAGCCATCATTTTGTTAGAGTGTGTACACAAAATGTTATTTTATTCTTGCTTCAAGAAAATCCTCAATCTATATGCTTCGTAACAGCTTCATGTGGCCGTAAACATTTCATTTTAACGTGGCTTTAAGCACTATGCATCGTTAAAAGTTTTACTTTCACTGTGACTAAGCCGGTAAATGTGGTGTTTACATGGAATAATCATATGAGTTTACCTTATGGTGCGAACCCAGAGTCTCCGCATCAGTAGGAAAGCTATAAAACAAGCATATTCCATCCGAAGACTTGTTGCATTTTGGGGCAAAGCAAACAAAAAACAACATTGTCGAACAAAAATATAAAATGCGGCAAACTATTAATTGGTTATTTTAAAATTAATTGTACTATAAATTCTACACTATGATTGGAAAATACTGTAAATTGATCAACTGTTCGGCGGGATGACGTTTAATGTCTCCGTCAGCACCTGTAGTCCCATTTAGCAACAATCTTTTTTAAGAAACGTAACAGTTTTTTAAAAAATCACGAGTGGGGTGCAACTGGTGTATTTTATGTCGTAGAATAAATCGTGAAAGTATCTTGAGCTTGTGTGAACCACGGACCTTATTTTAGGGGATTTAACCAAACTCCCATTCAAAAAACCCATTGAACCGGAAGTTCTAAAATGATAACTCGCTTCCGGGTTTTTGCCTACAAAGTGACATCACAGTTCCACCACTCTATTCAGTTGCAGGTTCCCTCTCACATCCCGCAGGGTTCTAGAGCTCTTATGAAAGTGTGCATTCTAACACCATGTCTACAGCGGACGCAACAAAGCGACCGTTGAAAATCATTAGAAATGTGTGTCAATACGTCATAACTAGAACGTGGCAGCAGTTTACTGTCGGGGACTTGTCGCGCCGTGCCTCATCCAGTGTAGACAGCATCACTGATTATAATGAGTTCTATAGTATTTTGTTGCGCCGCACTGCTCGCATCCGGTGTAGACACAGTGTAATCTAGTAATCAATCTAAAAAAAAAGGTCAATTAAATTTATATACAAATGAAATCATTTGAATGCATGTTAGATTGCTTATTTTGCTCAAGTGCATGATCAATTGAAGTCCACATGTAATGAAAGAAACTAAGCTTCTAACCTGTAGATTCAAGCAAAGAACTTTGCTATGCTGTTTGCGTATGTTTGTTTGGAGGTATGTTTTCACCATATCGTTGAACCTTGTGATTGTACTTTTTTTAACACTGCTTTTGGAAAACACACTCCAGAACAATTCAATAAGCAAGCTGCTAATTTGGGAACTCAAAAGAACATTTGGTTCTTGAATCAGACATCACTAAAACAATCTCCAGAACACGGTCTTCAGGAAACATAACCAGTGCAAACACTGCGTTTAACAAAAGTAAAGGTTTCAAGAATTATGACTGATAAAGAGTCAACGGCATTTCAATTATTTGGTACAATGCGCGCCTGGACAACAACATAAGGTCACAAACAGACATGCCTGAGCTTAAGCTCAAAGGAAGATTGGAATCTCTAGGGAAGACATCAAGCCCACTGACAAAGCCTGTTATGTAAATAGATTTCTTTATTGCATATACAAGGCTTTGTTTGTGCATTATGGGTTCTACTGGATTCCTAACAACAGAAAAACCACTGCAGCCAAGAACAAATAGAGACTGTATCAATCCGCTTTAAATAATGCACTAATATTGTCACATCATACGCCATCATGAACCAAGCATTATAAACCATCCAAACAAACTGTGCAGAAAGAGGAAGGTGAGAATCATAAAGACAAGGCCGAGACTCTCCAGCCTTCATCACCCCATCCCCCCACCCATAAAGCATGAGCTGGGCTCAGCGGGTGGGCCAAGTGGAGTCAGCCCACCCTGCAGACACGTACAGCACCTCCTCCACTGAGGCTACGCCTCTGAGATGCTCTTTGTACAATGGCTAGGGGGAACTCAATTTACTGGGACATCATGATGCTTACTCATATTATTCTGCAATGATGCTCAAAAATGCATTTTTTTTTTTTTTTTTTGATTTTTAACCGTTAATTTTACTGAAATCGTAGCAGGATCATAAGATCACAGGTAAATGCCGATCGGCCACATTAAATTCAGGTTTTGCACAATCATTCATGGATAACTGGATAAGGACTGTTAATCATTTTATAGAGATTCGCAAAAAGGATTTGTTGTTGTTCTGTTGGCACCAGGCTAGCAGATCAGTTTTATATTTGCACCTCGCATATTTTCACTGACTGCACCACCAACAAACTTTGTGATTTTGTATGTCTGAAACAAACATTTATAGTTTTCAACAAACATTTAATACATTTTAGTTGTAGTTACAATTCAAGATTTTAATTTGCAAATATATGAGGGGTTAAAACAAGAAAAGATTTTTTACAAAGTGTAACTTTTGGGGGTTGAATAATTTTGTACATGAATATTTAGAGGGAATTGGATTTTTTTGTCCTCAAATGTATATTAACCCTTGTGCGTCAATTAAAGGACACAGTTTACACAGTTTACAGACACACTTATCAGTGCACAGAATATGAAGGATATCAAAAACAAAAGTCACACACACACACACACACACACACACACACACATACACACACACACACGTACGTAAAGAGACATTTAAGAGGGTTTGTTCTCCAAATAACTCTAATTTCATGTTGCAGAAAAATGTGCTTAACTGTGTATGGTCTCTTGTTCTTGTCAGTTACCTTCCGATCCACTGATTTTTGCCTCTTACAAAAGCCACAAAGCCTTCCAAGAAGACAGTAAAGGCTCATGTCATGCTTGAGCTTTAGTTAGGCTGAAACTTGAAAGTTAAGTTGCACGACAAATGCAATGTTTAGGTATTATTATTATTTTTATTACTATTATTTTGAATTATGCCTTGGTTTTAGTTTGTACTGTTTACCTTTTTTAAAGTAATGTGAAATTGATTTTTGTTTTTTATTTATTTATTTACTTGTATTTGCATTTTGAATGTAATTTGGCAAATAAATGCATTAAATGGGTTTAGTTTCCACGGTTATTAATGTATGCAATTTCAGCAATAAAATGTTTTATTTTTCTAAAAAGAAAACAAATTAGTTGTTTATTTTAAGAGATCTATTTTATTATCTCTTGAATACTTAGTATTGCTCTTTAATAAAGAAGAAATACTTCTTATCCGATTAATCGATGGAATAATCTGTAGAATACTCGATTACTAAAAGAATCGATAGCTACAGCCCTAATATGGACCAATTCACACTTTAAACTAGTTGCTTATTAGACTTCCTTATTAACTATTAATAAGCAGTAATTAGAACTTTGAGTAAAAAAATCATAGTTAATAGTTAGTGAGAACTGGACCTTAAAGTCTGACCTGATTTACTGATGCTTTGGTTGAAATGTTTTCATAAATTTGTGCTCATCCCCGCAAAATGTCTTGCAGGTCAAAGGGGTTGAATAATTAGGATATTTTACTACAATAATAAATTAATGATAATCAAATGCACTTTGTACTGAGCATATTGCAATATATTTACATTCACTATGGAAATGTCCATTACTTCAAGATTTTATTCATTTCTATGACTTTAAAGGCACAATATGTAAGTTTTCGCCACTAGAGGTTGCATTTTCAAAACAATAAAGGCGAAGCCTGATGATGCCGTGAAGGAGGATGTTCACGGATGAGGTAATAAATCATTTTTTTATTATTAATTGTACCTTCCACAGTTATTCAAACAGCAAGAGCTAGAGCTGAATTCAACAGAGCTGAATTCAGTCGGCGAGCGCGTGCAGTGAACAAAAAAACTCATCTGAACGCCTCTGATTGACCATTGCATTCATAAGCTCAACAGACTCGTGTGATTGATTATAATGCGCAACACTGTAAAAATGTGTAAAAAAAAAAATAATGGTGCAACATTGAGCAGATCTAAATTTAACGCTGCGGTCAACACTTTATTTCATTTTCATTTTATTAGCGACAGCCGTAATGGATTTAGTTTAACTGTACAGCAGCATTTGTGTCCGTGTGTTGCCACAGTTTATACAAGCAGAAACTGAGGATAGTGCGGATATTACGTCATTGATAGGCGACAATGACCAGGGACGAGTCATTATTTAAAATTGGAATTTACAAATCCTTGGGAACTTTTGGGATAACATAAATAAACAATTGCATGAAATATACCACACTGTGCAAGTAGTTTTTGGATATTTGATTACAAAAATCTTACATATTGTGCCTTTAAAGGGGTCATATGACATTGCTAAAAAGAACACTTGAATTCTGTTTTTAATCCAACAGGCAATATCTGTCTTGCAGAGTCTTCAACTTGGAGTGAAGATTTTTTGAGATTTTTTGTGGAAAAAATAGAAGCAATTAGACAGTCCATTATTTATTTTACTGATGACCCTCCATATCTTCTGACTCCTACTAGGTTTAATTCATTTGAGCCGATTACCATGCAGGGTTTAATGGATCGTCAAACTGAAGCCTACTACGTCTGCTCTTGATATTGTTTTCTGCCCACTTTTTTAAACTGATTTTTGACAGTGTTGGGGCCTGGATTCTTGAAATTGTAAATAAGAGCCTTCTTTCTGGGTTTGTTCCAGCTTATTGTAAACCTGCAATGGTGAAATCTGGATACAACTGTTTTATCGCATTTTAGGCCAATCTCAAATTTACCTTTTATTGCTAAACTTTTAGAGAGAGTTGTGTCATTACAGTTACAGACTTTTTTTGGAAACAAATAATACTCTTGAAAAATTCCAGTCTGGATTTAGGAAAAATCATAGTACTGAGTCTGCTCTTTTAAGAGTATTAAATGACATTTTGCTACTTGTTGCCTCTGGAAACTCAGTAATTTTAGTGCTTTTAGATTTGAGTGCAGCATTCGATACAGTTGATAATGGCATTCTCTTATCGCGTCTTGAAAAGTGTGTCAGCATCCAAGGAAGTGCCCTGAGCTGGTTCAGATCTTATCTTAGTAACATAACTTTTTCAGTAGGTATTGGTTGCGCTGTTTCATCTGTAGCTCCTCTTACCTCTAGTGTTCCTCAAGGCTCTATTTTGGCTCCCTTTTTTTTTTCACTTTACATGCTTCCACTAGGTTAAATTTTTAGGAAGCATAGAGTGTCCTTTCATTTTAATGCTGATGACACCCAAATCTATTTACCTTTAAAACACAATGACAAGAATGGTTTAGGAACATTGCTTGCATGCTTAGCTGATGTAAGATCTTGGATGTCAACATTTTTTTGCATTTAAATGAGGGAAAGACGGAAGCAATTGTCTTTGGACCCTCTGTGGGTAAAGGAAAACCACATTTTAACTGTGGTCATTTAAACCGTTATATCAAAATAACGGTGAAACATTTGGGAGTTCTTTTTGATTCCTTCCTAAAGTTTGACCAACATATTAACTCAGTAGTTAAGTCATGTTTTTTTCCATCTTAAACTTCTGTCAAAAGTTAGATCTTTTCTATTTTTTAAAGATCTTGAAAGAGTCATACATGCCTTTGTTTTATCACGTTTGGACTATAGTAACTCTGACTACACCAATCCTCCATGTCACAGCTTCAAATGGTTCAAAATGCCGCAGCCAGATTTTTAAGTGGTTCGTAAATGAGAACACATTACTCCGATTTTAATGTCTCTAAACTGGTTGCCAGTGCATTATAGAGTTGAATTTAAAAAAAAATTGTTTGTTTTTAAGTCTTTAAATGGTCTGATACCTTCTTATTTGTCAGTAAATGTGACCTATCTTGTAAATGTGAATAGGTCTGCCAGATGTTTGCGATCCTCAGACAGTATTACTCTGTCATATCCAAGATCAAGATTGAAGTTGAAAGGTGACTGTGTTTGCGGTGGCCGGTCCTAGGTTATGGAACAGTTTTCCCTTATCAGTGAGATCCGCATCTTCTGTATATGATTTTAAATCTAAGCTACAGTCTCATCTTTTTATTCTTGCATTTAATTCATGATAATTCTTGGTCTCATTTTAACTTATGTTTTAATGTATTATATTTAGTATTAGGGCTGTGCGATATTGAAGAAAAATGCGATATTCGATATGCGATACGATATTGCTTAAAGTGTGTAAAATCAATTTAAATGATATTTTAAAATATTTAAAAATGAAAATTATATAACCAATTTGTTTCACATTCTTTCTTGGAAAATAAAGAACCACTATAACTTCTCAGTTACCAGCAGTGTTTTAGCATTACTTAAAAAGTAATGTCACAAATCAGAAAATGTATTTTAACATCAATGTGAACATACAAACAAAAAAATTAATGACAATAATTTTATATCATTGTAACTTTGCTTTCCACACACTTTAAGTACTTCTTCATATACCACATCAAAAACTATAGTCTGAGAAAGTTCAAACATGATTAAAGGCAAGTGAACAGTCAGTAAAAAAAAAAAAAGAGAGAAAGAAAAAGGGAAAAAAAAGAAATACACAATTTACAAGCATAGATAAAATAAACAGTAGTATTCAGGTACAGAAATTTCATAATTAAGTGTAAAATAACACTGCATAGTGTTTACAGTATGAATTAAATTTAGATTCATATTTGTTATAGCCGTTTTGTTGTTTTGTTAACATTAGTGACATATTCAGCAGCACGTATTTATAGGCTGCTGTCCCTTTAAATCTGACTGCACGGATCCAGTATAATGATACACATCTGATTTCTTTCTCAGCTGTTTACATTCATTTAAAACATAACCCACTGCGTTTACGAGAATGATCGTCGAGACGGGTACTATTGACATAATTCTGTGTGTATGTGTCTGTACAAACATAAGGAGGAGGAGATGCGAAAGACGAATCAACTCGGTCTGAAACACGTCTCTCTCTGTGCGCGCGCGCCCTTTGCATGTGTGCGGTAGAACTGAAGATACGCTGTGCGAGATGCTGCTTGTGCGTGCGCTTCAGGTGTGAATCAGACAGCAAGACAAGACGGCAAAGAGTTATTTTCTGCAACTTATTGCACTTAACTCTTAACGTCAAGCAATTCTCTACTATATGCTTCAAACTAAAACTTTGACCTTTTGCAACGTTTTGAATTAAGTAGCCTATTATTAAAATGATAATGATATCGCACGCCATTGCGATATGCATATTGCGATATTTACATTTGCGATATTTCGTGCAGCCCTATTTAGTATTATTCTTTTTATTTTACCTTTCCTCTTTTGTACAGCAAAGTGGTCAACTCTTGTTGTGTTTATTAGTGCTTTATAAGTAAATAAATGAAAATGAAATATAACTAAATCAAAGAGTTCATATTTGCTACAAAGGCTATATGAGAAAAATAAATAAAAACAAATAAAATAAATAAAAACATTTAAAACTATTATTTAAGTTTTTAATGTTTTTGAAAGGAGTCTCTTATTCTCACCAAGACTGCATTTACTTGGCCAAATTACAGTGAAACAGATATATTGTGAAATATTATTCAAATTTACCATTTAAAATGTTTTAAATATAATTTGAATAACTTTCAGCATCATTACTCCAGTCTTAAGTTTCACATAATCCTTCAAAATTCATTCTATTATGCTATTTGTGCTCAATTATTGTTTGTGCTGAATTATTAATAATGGTTCTTATTATTATTACCATCAATGCTGAAGACAGTTTTTGCTGTGTAATATTTGTGGAAACTGTAATACTTCATTTCTTTTTAATATTAGTATGTTAAAATGATTTTAAATATATATTAAAATATATATTTGAATATTGGGCTTAAATATATCTGACAACATTTATTTATTTATTTAACATATATCTGACAACATTTATTTATTTATTTCGCATCTGTTTGAAATATTATATATATATAATATTAAAGATAATTAAATTTCTCTTACACTGGAAGATGTATTTATTTATGCATGTATGTATGCATGCATTTATTGCCAAGTTAAATACAAAAAAGCAATATACTCCTAATAAATTCCCTTGCAGTCATACAGTTTGGATATGAATGCAGGTTACTTTAACAACTAGCTCTAAGAAACAAAGTCTGCATATTGCATCTCAGCAGCCTCTGTGAGGGGTCAGGGCTTCAGAGTTTATGTGGGACCCTGCTGATTCGGTATTACTCCAGTGTGGTGCTCAATGAGCTGAGCAAGGCACCGGTGTAGAGTTACACAAGCTCGGCTGCCAGGCAGTTTAATCAGCGGACTGCTTTTCAGACGTCATACGATAACAGCGCTAAGTGAACATCCTGGAAACGCTTGTGGTCAGAGTGCCACCTTTCCTGAAGTGCTGATTCAACACTGAGACACGAACCCTGCTGTGGGACATGTACGGAGCCGCACGGCCTGCATACTGTCCCAGATACAGCACAGGAAGAAGACTTATACAGAGCAGAAAGACTCAAACCACTTGCACAGACGTCCCTGCTTAAACCAGCAGAGTGGCAGACATGTAGGCTTACACACAGCTTTACTGAGACGCTCGTATAGACGTTCGCTGTGCTGCGTGCTGAATTATTAAACAGCTGCTGCTGCTGCCACCCTTTTCCTGTCTCCTCTGGTCCAACACACCCCTGAATGACATATATCATTACAAACACATCCGTTTGACTTCCACTTGCAATGTAAGAAGGGCAAATGTTTACTATACTTTTTTTTTTATACAAATACCAAAAATGCTGAGTACCTGGTGATAGCTTCTTTGTTCTCCAAACTGAAAAATCTGTTCAATTACTCCAACTCAAACCAGTATAAAATAATATAAAACAACTTGTATGGTAAATATTGTACTTTTAATATAACAACATCTAATTTTTAAATAGACAGTTAATTCTGGTTGGTATGCACGCTTCTGTTCAAATGTTTGGGAGTGTTAACAGTTTTGTACAGCTAAAAATAGCTGGACGCGGATGAGACCGGAAGCTAGACCCATAGAATTTACGAATGGCCGAGTCCATTTTTACGGCAAGAAAAAAAGTGGATAGGGGTCAAAATAGAACTTTAATAAAACATAAAAGTAAATAACTAAACTGAAATTAAATTGTATTATTTACAAATTACAATTGTAGCTAGACAGTCACCTATGGCTATGATTTTACTAATACAGATGTCTGATTGATTTTATAATCTCAAGCATTCAGAAATGACAAAAGAAAATTCAGCAGTTTTACTTCGATAAAACCAAGGATTAGTTTTTGTAAGGGTTGTGATGTACACATGTTTTTGTTGAAGAAATTATAGAGGCTAGCATTTCTATCGCAAAAAGGTGGCCAAAAATTACAGCTTAAGTGGATATTTGAATTAAATGTTTGGTCAATATTAAACAAGGATTTGATCATCCTGTAAGTGTTACAACTGCAATTACCAGGCCTTTGGCGTTCTTGCAGGCATTTGTAATAATATGTACATAAATGGCTTATTTTGTATTACATTATGTATTTTAACAGTGTTATTCAATGAAAATATATGATTATTATTAATTAACCAATCATTATTGCCTCATTGTTTTTATATAATGCATTTTATGGCATTTTAAAGGCTTAGGTCTGTTTTTTTACCACAAAAATAGTATCTGAATACTTTGTAAATTATTATTTGAAGTATCAAAACCATGGTTAATTTGTGGTTACTATTGCTACAAGAACCATGTTTTTTATTTTTATTTGTAGTAAAATTATTTAAAATTTTCGGGAACATGGAAACTCAGAGAATATTAAGGCAGATGCAGCTGTGATATTATTACCGACATTAAAACACGTTATTAACTTCAACATCCCAAAAAGTTTCACAGGATTATAAGCGTACATAAAAGTTATGCGCGGGCTTCATCTTGGGCTTTTTTTCTTTTTCTTATCTCGACGCCGGACTACTGATGTCTTTTCCTGGACATAGTTGTCCATCAGTTATGATCATTTGCAGTCAGCCGCAAACATGAGGTGAGAGCGAGTGCGGGCACGGATGGCGTGTCACGTGTGCTTCGCCTGTCTACTTAGTTCACCGTAAAACATTTTTTATAATTATGAATATATGTTCATGCTTATATTTTTATTTACGTATATGTATATGATAATATTAAAATAGAACGAAAAGGTTTTTTTTTTTTGAGCAACTGGGATGGTGCCCCCCTGGGAGTTGGTGCCCTACGCAAACTGCGTACTCTGCGTATAGGGAGCGGCGGTACTGCATAATGCGCAGCATAATTTGAAATCACAAATGTAATGTTTAAAGCGTTCAATTCGCACCGAAAGTCATGCAGAGAACACGCGATCATGCAGGATACACATGCACACTTCACAAGATCTCAACTAGATTCAACTAAGTTTGCAAGGTTTGAAAAATAAATTAATTAGCCATTTAAAGATTTGTTTAAATTATATAAACGCGTATTTGCTGAATGCTGACGGCAAACGAGAACGTATTAAGCACAATGGCGCCGACGCTGATGGCTGCCTCCGTGGCGTGCTCTGCAGTTGTTTTTATGTTTTTGTTAGTTTGTCCTGTCTTTAGTTATATCCCTGCAATCAGTTCTAGACAGACTTCTTCTATCCGTGTTAGACAGAACTGCTAACGACGATGGCGAACAAGTGGGAGAATGTGAACACTGTGTGCTCAGGGGCTGCCATTATCAGTGCCGTCAAAATAAAAGTCCCACATCGAACGCATCGGCCAAACAGAAAAACTTATCGGCTGATGCAGACATTTGAAAAATAATCAGCCGATATATCGGCCCTTGGCGATATATCGGTCGACCACTATCTATAATCAATTCAGAATTTGAATCAAAGTTTTGTTTTACGTGCTTCTAACAGGACCAATGTCACATACCCAGTACATGCAGCAAAGTTTCAGGAGTGACATACAGTATATCCCACATCCCTCTTATAAATGCGGGATTCACTTTCGAAACAGCTTGTTTGCAATCAAGGTTAGTTGCTTAGCCTAGATCCACCGCCTCGATGGCAGGTAAGTATTTCAATTTAGTTGAAAAATCGCTCCTCTTCATAACAAATGAATCATGTCCAACATGTCAGAATCATGTGATTGCAAACAAGCTATTGCGTTAAATATTCTTAATGTCCCAAGAAAAAAATAAATAGAAAGGAATCGCATGCATTAACACGTTCATTTTGACAGCACTAACACTAATATAATCAGGCGTAATGGCTGACAAATCTCAACTTGGTTGACTAAGCAGCATTTGCCTTGATTAAAAACTGCAGACACTGCTAATCATGTCACTGCATAATTACATTTTTATAAAGTAAAATGGCAGATAAAAATGCAATTGGAATGTCAGAATTCATTCCAGCCAAAATAAGAACAATTTTCAGTGATTAGCATCTTATGAGCGCATTTTCCACTCACTAAAATTTTAATTTCATTCTAATGGGATGTTCTGTAAAGCTTGTCTGGGCTTAGAAACCAGTATGAGAACAATTTCTCAAAACGCCATTGCCCAAAATCTGTGCTTTAAAAAGCTCTAGAAGATATCAATAGCATGACCCCTGTGAAATGAGTGACACCCAAACCCAAATCTATTCAGCACTGAATTCCCCTCAGATGATCATGACATTTCTATCTAGCTAGCTATCTATTAAATGCAAACACACAAAACTGGCTATACATGACAAGGCTCCATGGAGTATATTTCTTATGCTAATAGACTCAGTATGAAGATGTTGACTGAGGAATGGCTGTGTGTGAATCTCAAGAAGTGGACAGTCTGAGGCCATACCCCCTGGCCTGTCATCATCCAGACATTGAACAGAGCATTGTGTCACAAGGACAACACCATCACCGCACTGCTCTGTGACACCCCAGCTGCCACTTCCTGAATCAAAGTGCAGCGTGAAGTGATCAAGCTCAGCAGCTACTGCACAAGACAAATGCTTTACCACTAATTTGAGTGTTTCTTCAATATGCTGTCCTGATTGAAAAGCTAAAAGATGCAGAGTGAAACCACCGCCAAACCAAACCAACATCCCTGAGCGATCTCTGAATTATAGCAGAGCAGTCTAGTAGCTTTGAGGTCGAAATGGCATATATTTACATACAGATGCAAAGACAGTTATTAGTCCTTGCAGATTAAAAGCATGAATGAACAGATTCAGAGGTAAAGAATAATATGAAATTGTTAAAACAATTCTATACTGGACAAGCACTAGCACAAACGCACTGCACTGCCCAATGGAAACAACGTTTCCATTCAAGTTATGCAGAAAATGTAAATACTGGGAAAAAAGTATTTCCATCCCACAAACTCAACATAAAATCATCAATTTTGGGGAAAATGGTGCAAAATACAAATGGAAATTGTATCTACTGTTGTTGTTTATCTTTTTTATTTAAATGAAAATAAATTACTTATTTAACACTCATTACAGTATATGATGCACTCATTATAGTAACAAATTATTTCAATTATATTTTCTTATCACATAATTAGTGGTCGACCGATATTGTTTTTTTGACAGCCGATGCCGATATCTTGGAACGCAGGGTGGCCGATGGCCGATATAATTGTATTTATTTTAATTAATATTTAAGAAATGTAAAATAATTTGAAAATGGATTAAATAAATTTGTAAAATAAACATACTTATACTTTAGATGACAAAGTATTTTTCACAAATAAATAAGTATTTAATAAAAATATAATTAAAAAGGAAGTAAACTGTAACCAACAGAGCTCTCAGTATTCAGGGAAGTTTGTGTGCATTGGGAATCATATTTTTTCAAATAAGCCCAAGGTAATAGTCATTTTACATACAGCACACAGTGAAAATGACATGAATATGACAGTGGACAAATGCATAAAGCGCAGCATAATTTGAAATCACAAATTTAATGTTTAAAGCATTCAATTTGCACAGACCAAAAGTCACACAGAGAACACGCGATCATGCAGGTCACATGCACACTTCTCACAACTGGATTCTACTAAGTTTGCAAGGTTTGTGAAATAAAATTTTCATTAGCCATTCAAAGATTTGTTTAAATGATGTAAATGCGTATTTGCTGAATGCTGACGGCAAATGAGAAAGTATTATAATGTTTGCCTTTCTATTACTAATAATATAAAAGCAATCATTATAATATTTTTTGTATACATTTTAATTGCTTTGTTTAACAGTTCTATCGGATTATTAGACAGACTTCTATCCATATTAGACAGAACTGTTAACAACGATAGCAAACAAGAGGGAGAATGTGAGCACTGTGTGCTCAGGTGCTGCTGCTCTCAGCGCAGTCAAAATAAAAGTCCCGCCTCGAACGCATCGGCCAAACAGAAAAACGTATCGGCCGATGCCGATATTTGAAAAATACCAAATATCGGCCGATCACTACACAATTATTCTTATATGACTGATTTATTTAGTAAATGTGTTTCCATCATATGAAAATATATTGCCATTTTGATGTTTCCATCCAGCATTTTTTATGCAACATTTCAAAATATGCATGAAAATGCATGAATGGAAACTCAACTACTTATTTCTTACCATTTTGTGCCTTACACCTAGGCCTGTCACAATAACAACTTTTTGTTGTGCGATATATTGCCACAGAAATAATTGTGATAAGTGATATTATTGTCATTTTAAAGACCATTTTATGCCACTGAATATATAATCATAATGTAACAGCATTATAATGCAAGAAGGCCTAAACACTTCCAAATGACAACAAAATTAGAATTTTTAAGAATATTTAGATCATGGAAATTAAGTATCAAAATATTAGATACCTTAAAAACCGTGAATAAATAGTAAATAAACATTTTCTAACAAAAAGTGCAAAGTAACAAGTAGAAAAAAGAAAAATGCACAAAGAACTTGTATAGAGATTTTTCCATCTACAGATTTTTCCCTCACCTTCTCTGTAAATGAAGGGTGCACACTAATGTTGAAAAACACAATCACTACTTAGCAGTCAGATGTCTGTATGCGCAAAGGCACAGATCCCTAAACAAGGCCATATCTGCAGATTAAACTTTGTTTGTAGAAGCATTTTTAAAATTTGAACTAGCACCACATGACAACACCACGTTATGTACGAGAAGCTGCAAAAGACACAGGCGCAAGTGGAATGTACAAATCATGGTGACATTCTTTTTTAAGTAAATATAATGGGCGATAAATTGCGTCACCAAAAATTATTGAGGTCCTGTACATATATTGCGCGATAAGTATTGATTGACATATATATTGATTATTGCGACAGGCCTACTTACACCTACTTGAAAATTGATATGGAAAAAAAGACAATGAAGTACAAATAGCCTACAAAAGGCATGGAAATTATAAGGAACAACATCACAATGGGTTTGACAGTTTTGTTTGGCGGCATTTCACTGAGACAAATATACAATGAACAAGAACTAAAGAATTTCTTTGTCAAGAGGGACAAAACATCTTTTCATCAGCCACTGGTAAGTGAGGCAAAACATGACTTTTGTATCAAGCGAGTAGATTTTCATCTCTGTTTTATATATATATGCCTAGTAAAACAAACCATTCTGTAAGATCAAAACTGAAGCTATGACTCAACATGACAAATACTTCAGAGGGGAAAAAATCCTCAATCCAATACAAAGGAAACATCCTCACAAAACTTGCTCGGAAACTGCAGGCTTGAAAGCAAGAAAAATAACGGTAAATCCCTGTCACAAAGCCTAAGCGCAGTTTAAACAAAGTCATGCACGTGGATGTGAAGATTAAGGCTAAAGGTAGATGAGATACAATGAGCAAGCACACGGATGTGAATGCAAAAATATAAAATACAGCACTTGAAAACACGTCAAATGAATATTATCCAAGCAAACAAAGGAGATAAATGCAGCGTACAGCAGTGCTGGTGCTGATTATAATCTTACCTGCACTGCCTAATGTTTTGTAGAACCGGTACTCCAAATGTAGCTGTGGGGCCCTCGATTTCACAGGTTCCTTTAGGAGTGGCAGAAAAAAAAAGATTAAATTAAAACTCTTATTTGTTCGCATTAAATTCATTTACAAGATACAAATATTCCAGCCAGAAACACACATTTATTTCCAAACGTCATATTTAGGTTATCAGTACCAGAATATACAAGTATATTCTAGTGGTTTTAGGTTCCTAAAATGTCTGTCTAAAATACAGCAGTTGGAGTTGATTTCTTTGAACAAATCCAGCCTTTAGAGTTTGATTCCAGATCTACAGACATGCCTAGACATTACAACTACACGTTACAACAAATCGTTAGCGGAACACCAGCCTCTGCTGTTATAATCCCTTCGTAGAAAATAATAAATATAAATATACTTACCAACTTTATTGCAACATACTCATTTGTATAGAGATTCTTTCCTAAAAAGCAAAACAGACAAAGGGTGACCAACTGCAACTGAAATTATACTGTTTGAATATGGATGCAAAAATACAGACAATTTGATCTATACTTATATTTTCAAGTATTGGATTTCTGCCTATATATTTGTAACACTGGACCACAAAACCAGTAATAAGGGTCAATTTTTCGAAATTGAGATTAATACATCATCTGAAAGCTGAATAAATAAGCTTTCATTGATGTATGGTTTGTTAGGATAGGACATGATGATGTTGGCCGAGATACAACTATTTGAAAATCTGGAATCTGAGGGTGCAAAAAAAATAAAAAATAAAAAATTCTAAATACTGAGAAATTCCAAATGAAGTTCTTAGCAATGCATATTACTAATCAAAAATTAAGTTTTAATATATTTACAGTAGGAAATTTACTAAATATCTTCATATAACATGATCTTTACTTAATATCCTAATGATTTTTGGCATAAAAGAAAAAACAATAATTTTGACCCAAACAATGTATTTTTGGCTGTTGCTACAAATATACCCCAGCGACTTAAGACTGGTTTTGTGGTCCAGGGTCACATTTATCCTGTATGGTTTGTTTAGGATAGGACATGATGTTTTGGCCGAGAAACAACTATTTGAAAATCTGGAAACTGAGGGGGCAAAAAAAAAAAAAAAATTAAAAATTCTAAATACTGAGAAAATCCAAATGAAGTTCTTAGCAATGCATATTACTAATCAAAAATTAAGTTTTAATATATTTACAGTAGGAAATTTACTAAATATCTTCATATAACATGATCTTTACTTAATATCCTAATGATTTTTGGCATAAAAGAAAAAACAATAATTTTGACCCAAACAATGTATTTTTGGCTGTTGCTACAAATATACCCCAGCGACTTAAGACTGGTTTTGTGGTCCAGGGTCACATTTATCCTTACACAGCTGAGTTAAGGCTGCTCTGTGCATGCTCAAAATTCAAGACGCAATGTTGCATGAAAGTCAGAGTAAATTATGCCTGCTCAGACCCACTTTAATCCCTAGTATGGAAGTATACAGTTGTAATTACAGTGTAAATGAATTTATGCCACTTCTGAGCAGCTTTAAACAGTTTGTTTTAAAGACACAAATGCCACTTTAGAAGCATCTCTGTGCCACATTTGCAGTGTAAATTTGGCATAAATAGAAAGGAAATCTAATGGAGATTTTGAAAGGAGTGTCAAGGTAGAGAAAAGAGGAACATATTTGGAACATGACCCAGGTTGGTTCTGAACCCGTCACTTTAGGACAACAGCTCCTGTGTCATGAGCAATGCACTACCCTCACTATCAGTGGAACACTGTGACAGCTTGATTGATTAACAGAATTGGCAGTTCCCTTTTGTGTTAGTTCCAAAATCTACCAAATTTGTTGTAAATTTTGTGAATTTCAAGCGAGTTTACAATTCAGAAATTTTGCAATTCTTGATTGCATAACAGCCACTGGCCATCTAAAACAGACTTGTAAAACACTAGCTCATATAACAAATATGGAAGCTGACATATATGAAATACTAAAAAATATTGTTCACGAGTAACAATCTCAAGAATAGCAATAGGGCATTAAAATTACAGAAGAATGAATAAAACAGATTAAAAAGACCCAGCATAAAATGAGTTAACATTTGAAAAAAAAGAAGCCCTTATTATCTGATTCCAATATCATCCTGACAGAATTTAAAGGGGACATCAGATGCAAAATTAACTTTTACATGGTGTTTTTAAATCCCCACAAATCATAAGCACTTTCTGAGATCAAGCCATTAACAAATTCTTGGCAAAGTGACGTAACTAAACGTAACTTTGAACAGGTCCCGCCCACGACTGTTCTTTTTACTCCCGACATCTGAGCCACTGAAGAAGCAGTGGATTACTTTTGTTTAGCAGGTTGTGCTAAAAAAGTTGTTCCTGAAGGGTGTGCCTGAAGCGTGAATCAGTATTCAAAAAGGCATGGAGAACAAATAATGCATTCAACAGAGTAGGGCTGCACGATTAATCGAATGCGATTGTCATGCACATCTTGTCAGTAAAGCTGGTTCCGTAACTAGTAGTAAATCTCCATCACCTGCTTTCAGAGGGAGCAGCATTTACTACACAAAGCCGTAATTCTCTGACAAGCTACGCAAAAAAAAAAGAAATAATAATTTGCATACTATATAATTGTACGATTATGAAATCGAAGATATCGTTCGCGATATTGACAGCTGTTTGTGTAGCTTTCTCAGTGAACTACGGCTCTGTTTAGTAAATGCTGCTCCATCTGAAAGCATGTGAATATACCACATTTAATAACATGTTTTTACTCAAAACTCACTTCATAACGTCAGTAGAGTGTTTGAAATTAATCCTTCTGTGAGATGATGTTGCTTCTTACACAGAATAAGGCACGCAACATTTCATAGCATTCTATGCAGTGATAAAGGCTATGTCGATTAGCATTGCATTATAGATATACATTATTATAATGAAAATAAGAACAACAACTCAGATAAATTATATATTGCCGTAGTCGTGTGTTTATTAGTCACGTTGAATTAATGAAAGCATTTAAATCTTCTGTTTATTCAGCTACCCCTATAGGGATTTCCTGGGTTTCTTCTGCAGGGCGTATTTGGAGTTTTCTGCGTGAGAGCGCCCTCTGGCCTTCGGATGGAGATTTACTGCTGATCACAGAACCGTGCTTCACTGAAAGATACGCATGACAATCGCAGCTTTTGTCTAATCGTGATTTCGATTTGTTTTACCGTGCAGGCCTACTATGGAGCCACTAAAGGGACATGGTTAACCACTTGCTAGCGGTTAGGCCTGGGCGATAAAACTGTATCGATATTTATCGACAATACACCTTCTTCAATAACGATATAAAAAAAAAGTTCAATATAGTGCACGATATAGGCACGTGCTATGAGTGACGCAGACAACACACCGCACTCACAAACACGAACACACGCTGAATTGAGTGCTGTGCCTGCCTGTGATGAGGAGATTGTGAATAATAAAATTAATATTAGTTATTTAAAATAAACATTTGCATTTGAATGTTAGGAGTGGGTCAGGGAGCGTCATCAGTGGCGCACAAGATGCGGTGATAATGATGTAAGTGACGCTGTTGCATTTTAATGTTTTGTTAGTCTTGCCCACGAGATGCGCTGCTGCTGTGTTATGCATTCAAAATATTAGAGAAATATAGAAGCTTAATGCGGAGAAGATCTTGATTAGGTTAAAATCGAAACCAAGCCATTCACACAGTATGCATATTCAGCGCATTATTTTAGACGGACAAATATGACTGCTGCACTCACATCTCACACAAAAGATGTGAAAAACGCATGCAAACAACAAGTTTTCATAACCACGCGCACCGCAACGTGACGTGAGCGCGCATGCTGTTATTCACGTTTCTGCCTGCATCCCCGTGTAATGCATGTAAGACTGCCGTCATTCAAATGATGAAAAAGCATTGCCGTAAACCATGTATTTTGTGGCACCACGAAAAAAACGATAGAGCATAATATGAAACGATAAGACTTTTAATTTCGTCCATCCGATATATATCGTCATATCGCCCAGCCCTAATGTCCCCTTTAAAAAAATATTGGCTAATACTGCTATGCTCATGCTATGTTGTGCAGACCAGGCTTGAGTCTTCCTTAAAAGGTGAAGTGTGTCATTTTTTTTGTTTGAACATCACAACCCCAAACAGGTCTACTCAACCAATCTGTTTGTTCAACTAATAGATCAGGGAGGCTCGTTCTAAGAAAACTTCTGTGAAAACACTATAACACTATTTTGCAATACAACTTGTTGCATAGCAGTGCACAAATTACACACTACAGCTTTAAGGACCTTTCACATGACTCAAGTCAACGTTCTCCAGTGGATTGACTAATGATGATGACCCATGAACTCCTGCTTGGCACCTTTAAGCAAAGAACTTCACCCCTAGTTGCTCCATGGAGACTTTTGTGAACAAATAATTCACTAATGACTTCTCTTACCGAGCTTCAGCTCTCCAAAGTTGCCACAGCCGATCTTCTTGCCAACTCTGAAGTTCGGTCCAACCATAAGGACCCCAGAGGACGTGGAGGAGCTGGAGGGCCGCGAGTGCCCGCTGCGCCCCTGGGCCACTTTACTGCTCCTGACCGGCCTCTCGCCCTCCTTCTCTCTGGGGTGATCCATGACTGTGGCGCCAGAGGCACAGAGATCCAGACGAACCAGTCCAGAGCCCAAAGCAGACAGCTCAGGCCAAAAGAAAACTCATGGGACGACTGCTGTTGGCACCGCTGCCGCTGAACCAGTCACTGTTGCCAGCACACTGTGGGAAGGAAACATTCGATCTGAGTATGTTTTGAGCACCATTACACCTCTTAAACAATAACAGAGTGATATAAACCCACAACTGTGCATACATTTTGACGTATTTCTAATGCCCATGGCATCATTATTTGCGATTATCGGTGATGCAGCACTAATGCAATATGCTGTATCCATTAGATGTCTTATCTCAAATCATTAACCTTTTGAAAAGAGATTAGCGCAGGAGGAAGTCGGGCATCAGGGAGGGATTCCTATTGTGACACAACCAGTGAGGAAACGCTTCCCTGAACCCCCGAGTAAGACTGCACACTCTGTGCTTTAGGGGTGATCACTGAGGCGAAAACCTTCAATATTGACAAGTCAAAATCAGTGAATCTCAATACAATACAGAAACATATACATTGACTTAAAGGGATAGTTCACCCAAAAATGAAAATTTGATGTTTATCTGCTTACCCCCAGGGCATCCAAGATGTAGGTGACTTTGTTTCTTCAATAGAACACATATGATGATTTTTAACTCCAGCCGTTGCAGTCTATCAGTCGTATAATGCATGGCGATGGTAACAAAATCTATGAGCGTACAAAAAACATGCACAGAAAAATCCAAATTAAACCCTGCGGCTCGTGACGACACATTGATGTCCTAAGACGCAAAACGATAGGTTTGTGCGAGAAACTGAACAGTATTTATATCATTTTTTACCTCTAATACACCACTAAGGCCAACTGTCTTTGGGCGCGCGCTCTGGCGTAGTTTACGCAAGCGCCGGAAGTGATCTCTCTCGCGTATACGTCACTCATTGTTTACACAGTGCACAAACATTGTAGGTACGACGGCTAATCAAAATGGTACTTACTTGCGCTTATCTATTGTTCCTAATGTCAACCGCATCACAGCCATGCTAAACAATAGTGGTTGGAATTTAAATATAAACCCACAACTGTGCATACATTTTGACGTATTTCTAATGCCCATGGCATCATTATTTGCGATTATCGGTGATGCAGCACTAATGCAGTATGCTGTATCCATTAGATGTCTTCTCTCAAATCATTAACCTTTTGAAAAGAGATTAGCTCAGGAGGAAGTCGGGCATCAGGGAGGGATTCCTATTGTGACACAACCAGTGAGGAAACGCTTCCCTGAACCCCCGAGTAGGGGTGATCACTGAGGCGAAAACCTTCAATATTGACAAGTCAAAATCAGTGAATCTCAATACAATACAGAAACATATACATTGACTTAAAGGGATAGCTCACCCAAAAATGAAAATTTGATGTTTATCTGCTTACCCCCAGGGCAAGCGCCGGAAGTGATCTCTCGCGCGTATACGTCACTCATTGTTTACACAGTGCACAGTCATTGTAGGTACGACGGCTAATCAAAATGGTACTTACTTGCGCTTATCAAGATTGTTCAAACCGACTTAAAACTAAAAGATTACGTTCTCTCGCGCGAACTCATTCGGGAGTGGTGACTTTCCACGTATTCCCAACATCTGAGCCTGCTCGCCTGAAGTTATGGTTGATTGCTCTTCGGCTGGATATCAACACACCCATTAACGTAAACTACGCCAGAGCGCGTACACACCTCACGCATTGGATGCCGTGCGCGTGCTCAAGGAAGTTGGACATAGTGGTGTATTAGAGGTAAAATTGATAAAAATACTGTTCGGTTTCTCGCACAAACCTATCGTTTCGTGTCTTAGGACATCAATGTGTCGTCACGAGCCGCAGGGTTTAATTTGGATTTGTCTGTGCATGTTTTTTGTACGCTCATAGATTTTGTTACCATTGCCATGCATTATACGACTGATAGACTGCAACGGCTGGAGTTAAAAATCATCATATGTTCTACTGAAGAAACAAAGTCAGCTACATCTTGGATGCCCTGGGGGTAAGCAGATAAACATCAAATTTTCATTTTTGGGTGAACTATCCCTTTAAGGCCTATTCAAACCAAGAACAATAACTATGATAAATGTATTCGTGTTCACACCAACAGACGATAAGATTTAGTTTACAATCGCGTGCTGCGATTTTGCAACCTGCCACTTTAAATTCTCAAGTGCTTTAAGGCCAGTTTACGATAACCAACGATGTAACGATGACTATGAAGTTTTAATGATCGTTCTAATTCTCTGAAAATTGGGAAGTCAAAACCACATCTATATTGTTGGAATCATATTGTTGAAAGCACTTTCAAAAGTTTTTTTTATATATTTTAATATTTATATTTCTTGTATATTTTCTTTCAGCTGATGAACAATAAAACATTGACAGCTAATTTGAATCCACACGATTGCTCAAGCATCTAAAACAGCAGACAACATAACCAGAGCTCTTTGGTGTGAATGCCATTATAGTTAACTTCACAGTTATCTTTAACAGTTATCATTCTTGATGTGAGCAGGCCTTTAAAGTCATGTGGATTCAGATTGGCAGTCAATGTGTTATTGTTCATCAGCTGGGGGGGAAAAAAAAAAGTTTGTTAAGTGACTACCACCAAATCGTTCCTCTTTGCCATTGTGGTGTAGAGTTCATTATTCTCATACAATTAGAATGACTATTAAAACTTTATAGTTATAGTCATCATTCTTGGTGCGAATGGTTATATAGCTTAGTTATCGTTATTAATGTGAACGAGGCTTTAAAGTTGGGTGGATTCTAATCAGCAGTCAACATTTTATCAGCTGGAAAATAATTGTTTCTCTGTGCAATCATAGTTATAGCTATGGACTTCCCTATTCTCATAGAATTTGAACGATTACTAAAAATTCATAGGTATTGTTATAGTTATACTTGATGCAAAATAGTCCTTTATTCAGTCACTCATTTGCTAACATATATTAGCCATACACATTGTTTTCCTAAATTTGGAATATCTGCATACAATTTATGACTAGTCAAACTTACAAGCACCACCGGTTACAATCTTAATTTACATATTTAGGAACAATAAATATAATCTGATAATACAGAGGAATTCGAATTGTATTCGCAAATACATTTAACATTCCTGAGCACGGCGTACAACAATCAATGAATGCAATGAATGGTTACACACCATGGATATTTAAATGAAATTTGTCAAGGAGCAGCTCACCCAAAATTGAAAATTCTGTCATAATTCAGAACAATCTCAGTCTCATGTTGATCTAAACATGCAGGCCTTTCTTTCTTCAGTGAGAAAAAAAAGTGTTAGCTACTTATGTTTGACTGACAGCCACAATTGTGTGGATAAAAAGATGCAATGAAAGTGAACGGCAACTAAGGCCGTCAAGATTTGTGTTTTTGTGCTTTACAGAAATAGCAACACTGATAGAATTTTCATCTTAAAGGGGTCATATGATGTTGCTAAAAATAACATTATTTTGTGTATTTGGTGTAATGAAATATGTTTATGCGGTTTAAGTTTCAAAAAACACATTATTTTCCACATACTGTACATTATTGTTTCTCCTCTATTCTCTGCCTTTCTGAAACGCGTCGATTTTTACAAAGCTCATCGGTCTGAAAAGCAAGGTGTGCTGTGATTGGCCGAATACCTCAAGCGTGTGACGGAAATGTTACACCCCGTACCATACTGTGATGGCGAATCCGGCCGGAGCAACGAGACAAAAACAATAATGCAAATTAATAATAATAATAACAACATGCAAATCTTCCCACATCGTGACGTAGATATGTGGGGGCGTGTTAGAACGAGCCGTTTTAGGTAGGCGTGGCTGACTCTTAACTTTTATAAAGAATATCTCTTTGGATTTGAGACTTTAGTCTTTGCAACTTTACACATCTTCTTTAAGCACCAAGAGCTTGTGACACTCCAAAGAGAAAGGGAAATTTTAAATCGCATCATATGACCTCTTTAAGGTGAACTAGCATCTTTCTCCGAAGACCACAGTCTCAGACCTGTGTACGTTAATGGATTCTCTAATGGTCCCCCAGTGAAGACGAAATCCTTCTATAAAGAATAAATACAAATAATAATAAAAAACCTAACAGAAATAAAAATACAGACCGTGAAATAATAAACACCACCTAATACTGTGATGGCGAATCCGGCCGGAGCAACGAGACAAAAACAATAATGCAAATTAATAATAATAATAATAACAACATGCAAATCTTCCCACATCGTGATGTAGATATGTGGGGGCGTGTTAGAACGAGCCGTTTTAGGTAGGCGTGGCTGACTCTTAACTTTTATAAAGAATATCTCTTTGGATTTGAGACTTTAGTCTTTGCAACTTTACACATCTTCTTTAAGCACCAAGAGCTTGTGACACTCCAAAGAGAAAGGGAAATTTTAAATCGCATCATATGACCTCTTTAAGGTGAACTAGCATCTTTCTCCGAAGACCACAGTCTCAGACCTGTGTACGTTAATGGATTCTCTAATGGTCCCCCAGTGAAGACGAAATCCTTCTATAAAGAATAAATACAAATAATAATAAAAAACCTAACAGAAATAAAAATACAGACCGTGAAATAATAAACACCACCTATATCCGTATGTTTAATTCAACAAAATAAACGTGGAAACAAAAATACACCGTAAATAAATTAATAAATAAAGCCTTCTCACGACATTGAATGAGCTTTCCTCCTGCTGCGGGCCAGACGCCTCAATGTTCAAAGTTTTCAGCCCTTAACATGAAGGAGGAACAAGATATTTCACAAATCACCTGCCAGCTGTCTAGAGCACCAATATATCTAACTGCTTTGTTGATAACCAATCGAGCTGCTCAGACATCGATGCATATCACATCTAAACAGCGAGCAGAGCCATCAAGTTATTCATTTCTGTCGCTAATATGAGCCACAGGGCGAGTCGTGATGCGTAGTTATTGTTCAAACTCTGTATACAGATCACAACCTCAATCAGTCAAGATTACCGTTAACTATAAGCAGGATTACCAGTCAGCTAACCAATATGAACTAATGGAGCTAACAGCTTGACAAACACCTTTAGCTCGTTAGCTATAGCAGCTTTATTTCTTTCACTCACTTCCACGATGAACTTCGCCAGTGGCTTGAGGGGGAGACGAACACTGAGATACCAGCGTCTGTAGATTATATGACACCTTTCCTGAATAAAATCAGTGTTGATAGCCGCTACCCGCTTTTCCTCCTTTCTTTAATGTTCCTGCAAGTAACGTGAACCTTTCGCTGGTCGCGAATGACTTCCGCTCTCGGACTCCAAGGAGATTTCAAAACAAAAGTCCCTGTGCTCTTTCCGGTCAT
Organism: Sinocyclocheilus grahami; assembly: GCF_001515645.1. Taxonomy (NCBI): domain Eukaryota; kingdom Metazoa; phylum Chordata; class Actinopteri; order Cypriniformes; family Cyprinidae; genus Sinocyclocheilus; species Sinocyclocheilus grahami. The sequence goes on along the minus strand of NW_015505864.1, from coordinate 90,797 downwards.
TCCTGCTACTCAGTACATTTAGAATTCTAGAATTCTCAAACAGCAATACGCCCGCGTTGTCGTTCCTATACAAAGTACACCAGACTTTCAGAAATGTGCTCTGTTCAAGCTCAAGTACTTAAGCTTTATTTAATATAGCTTGATTATTTAAACAGTGGCGAGAAAAATGAACAGGATGCCTTAACTTAACAGGACGAAAATAAAGAGCTGAAGTTAGTCACTTCTGAGTGACATGAGGATGTTAACATGAAATCAGCATATCACTTATCTTATGCAATTTTGGTCAAATTATGTATGCACAATTTCTGTAATTTTGTCTAACAGGATGAGAAAATGATAACAAGTGAGAAATTAACTTGACAAAACAACAAAGAATTCATGTTGCTAAATCTTTGTCGTTGTTGATAGCCTAAATCTTATTTAGGACCTGTCTTTTACTAATTAAAGTGGCGTTACAAAAGACTACCAAGATGAAAATGCCAATACTGAGGACACCGGGGGAAAATATGAATTCATTGTCAAATAAAAGAAGATTCTGCGCCGAATAAGAAAAACGAATAAATGAAAAAAAATGATAATAATACAGAAAAGGACAAATAAAGAAAAGTCTGAAAGTGCATCTCAAGTCAAATTAATATTTGACAAAATAATAGCTCAAATTGATATTTAAATATGATTTCTGTCTTTACATATTGTGAATTAATTTTTTATCCAATAGTGGGAAGATAAAAATGGATGCCATAACATGAATGACCCCCAAAGAAAAAAGATCCATAAGGCCTTGTGTGTATATTTCAGTTTAAAGCACAAAGGATTAAAAATAATTAAACAAGAAAATAATAATAAAGTAAGTAATAGACATGCTCTTTTAAAAAAAAAAAAAACATAACTGGGTTTCGCCTGAATAAGAGCAAAACAACAACGAGTAAGTCGATTTCAGTGTTAGAATCGGTTACTGTGTATCTCTGAGGTGCTTAAGTAGGCACATTTTTACCTCAGTTATGTGTGTGAAGGGTATATTTGTCCAGGGCATTGTAGAATATAAAGCCAAAACACGATAAGGGGATTAAACAAGTCCGCAACAAGTTTTGTAACGTATTTATTTAGCGGAATATGTTGTGTGCCACCCAAAATCCGTCTAACGTCCGTTTCCTTTGACACTACAGTCATACAAATCCCTTGAAATTTGAGGAGGCTTCACCCTTTGCTATTTGAAGAAAGGGGCTAATGTCTGCAGACTGCTGATATTACTTGTATTGTGATTAAAATAAAATATGGGTGTTTCTTTCAATATGGGCACCTTGGGCCAGGTGGTTTTTGCAATATAAACTCTTAAAGATTATGCGATTTCAAGTTTTCCTTTCTCTTTGGAGTGTTGCAAGCTGATTGTGCATAGATAAGATCCCTGAAGTTGCAAAGACTAAAGTCTCAAAACCAAAGAGATATTCTTTATCAAAGTTAAGACTCTGCCACGCCCCCCTAAAACGGCTCGTTCTAACACGCCCCCACATATCTACCTCACTATGTGGAAATATTTGCATAATGCCGCCCAAATGTTCACGCAAAGAAAGGAGTGCTTTCAGTAACCGCTGTTAAGTGTTGAAGCAGCATGTCAGGGAGACGCTGTGTGTTTCTAGACGAGTGCTTGCGGTGTTCGGCCAATCACAATGCACTGGGTCAGCTGGCCAATCAGAGCAGACTGCGCTTGTCGGAAGGAGGGACTTTGTAGAAAACGAAGCGTTTGAGAGAGGCGGGGCATAGAGGACCTACAATAATGTACAGTATTTGAAAAAGAATGTGTTTTTTGAACATTAAAGCATGTCAGCATATTCTGTTACACCAAATACACAAAATAATGAGCTTTAAAAAAGCATCATATGACCCCTTTAAAACACTTAGTTTGTCCACAGCAGTGGACATACACAGGAGAATATTTAAGTAATTTTCCCCATTGTGTCATTTCCACCACATTTTAATTTATGTATAGTGTCCAACAATGTTACATGATCTATTTTGGCTAGCATTTTATGTATCCTAAATATAGTAAGTTACAGTTAAATCATATTTTCACCCCCCCCCCCCCCCCCCCGTCATATTTCATCTCAAGTATGCTCTTCACAGTCAATGTATCTTGGTAAAAATTACACTATTAGTACTAAAGTACCACTATTAGTACCAGTGCTTAGTATTAGTACTATTTGCACTAATAAAAGTACATTATTAGGGCAAAATTGTTGGTTGTGTTGGAAATGATGCTATTATGCGGCAAAATTCAGTTGATAAATCATTTTCATAAATATAAAAATCATTTGTTTCACTAATTGTTACAGTTTTAAATGTAATTCATGTTGATAAATTGGTGTGGAACAAGGTTAAATTATACATTGAAAAGTAGCTGCATAAAAAGTTCCCATGTGACCTTCATATAATAAAATATCAAAAAGTTGAAATCTGTTTAAGTAAAAATCAACCAGCAGGACTTCAAAAGTTGAAGCAACACCCACATACAATCAGCCTATATTCTGAATATATAACCTTTTATTTATATAAAAATGTGTCCCACTGTTTGTGCTGGCAGTGTCAAACAGGATCAAGGTTCAGGAGAATTCATTTGTTTTGTCTTCTCACTCCAGATTATGGATGAATGGGAATGGCCTATAAGAATGTAACCCTTATTTCCTGCTTGCATAAAATACAGTGTTTTTGCAATTCAACATTCAGGTACATCTCCTTTTGTAGAAAATTGTGTCATTGTATCTCAGATGAAGGGTGGTGGAGGGTCTAATGATTAGACTGCCAGTGCAGATATTCTGGGTTCAGTGACGCATGGTCATTGTATCACAACTCTAAAATCACTGTAAGTTGCTTTGGATAAAACATGTCTCCAAACTGTCAAAGTGCAGTAAAAGTTAAATCTGAGATTAGACTGTGAGTTGTTTTGAATGCAAGCCCAGGTGCGCATGCTCTTTAGTAATTAGGGTTCCGCACTTTTAAGCGAAGAGAGTTAAATTGCAGATCCGTGAGAGCTCAGGTGATCCCATTCAGCTTTCTTTGTTGTGTTCCCATGAAGTCTTATACCTAGATGTTTTTGTATTGTATTTATTGCTTTGTTCAATCATGGAGACCTTTCATGGATGCTCACTGATCTTAGACTAAACTCACTGGGGCAAACGTAGGAAACTATCTCTGTTGTTGTGAGGGGTGCTGGAGGACGCTGGGTGGAGAACAAAACTGCCTTTGTTTTCTTCATGCCTACACAAGGACCCAGAGTTCACTGAGCCTTTGAGAGCAGGGCTATATTGAGCTTTCCCAATGCCAAATTCAGGATTCTTTGACAGATCAGTGTTCCTGGGAAGATGTGTGGAAGGAAGGTAAATGTAGGGTTTTAAGTGAAAAATGGTCACGTGCGTCAGATCTTTCAGACTAGTGTGGTGTCATTTTGGTCTAAATAGGCTTTCTGAAAATTTGCGTTATGCTTTTAAAGAAATGTTATGCAATTTCAGTACAATTTCTTCGATATGCTGTTGAAACATGCAGAAAAATATTAAAATATTAACATGGAGAGGTAGGGCTGGGTTTTGACACAAGTTTCACGATTCGATTCGATTTGCATTCACAAGCTTGCGATTTGATTCAATTCAATATCGATTCTTTTGGATACATATCAGGTAGGCTACATGCCAAATTTTCTCAAGGAAAAAAATCTCTCAACTAATGCTGTAAAATATACATGAGAGTCAGTTGGTACTACATTATAATATTGAAGGTTAAAATTGACTGATTTGTGCTGTACAACTGCTTAAATTGCACTTAATTAAGTTTTTATAATAATTAAGTTACAATTATTTAAGTTAGTTCTTTTAAATATACACGTTTAAATAGTGGCTGTCATAAAAACGTGGATGGATTTATTAAAACATAAATAAAACATAAAAAAATATAATGAATGTTATATGGTGCATATATTTAGCAAAATGCCCCTCTCTACAGATTATTTTTCTGGCTGACTAACCAGTTTATGGTCACCGAATATGCTTTCTGAAGTAAACATTTTACAAGATTTTTTACAAGCTGTTATATTGACGTCTTTGCGTGGCTGAAACACTGATTGAGCAATTACATGAGACAGGATACGGATTGTAAAGTTGTACTCTTTCTTTTAACTTACCTTCGGATGTTTAGTCATGTTTCTTTTATGCTGAAACTGGTATTAATGTGGAGGAGATGATCAGTTCACGTCTGTTGAACTGAGGCACTACAGCGATCTGTCACTCCACAATAAACAGCACCAAAACGGCATTTATTGTTTGAATACTGCAATACAATGGACATAAATTGAAATCTGAGACTTTGTTTCATATTAAAAGTACCAACAATGCTTATTGCGATTTATTGTATGGGAGGTGCGCTTCAATGTTCCATCCGTTATCTGAAAACAGGCTAGACTAATTGATTCTTGGGATTTAGGAATCGATATCGTTTTGTAAAAATGAGAATAGATTAAAATCGAGATATCGATAGTTTTACCCAGCCCTATGGAGAGGACCCTTAATGATTGTGTGTCAAGGTCAGTAGAGTAACTTGTCCTTTTTGCGATAAAGGTTAGTTTGGATTGTAAAATGTCATATGGTGCAACTCCTCTGTAATTTAATATTTATGAATTAATAATTGATGCAAAACTATACATTTAACTTTTGAAATGCATATTAAAAATTGGTAGTTAAAGTTGGTAATTTTGGTACACTGAAAAAACAAATGATTAATTGAATTTATTTTAAAAAATTTAAGGTAAGTGGTTGCAATCAATTTGTTTTAGCTACATTTAAATAAACAAATTGAGTTGAATAACTTTTAACATTTGTTTTTAAATGTAGCTGAAATAAATTGGTTGCAACCACTTTCCTTAAAAAATGTAGTATCATTTTTTTTTCAGTGTAGTTCAAATTTGGTAGGTCATATTTCCCAACACTATCGCCAATACATAGGCTAATAAATGTTTTATTATAAATGTTAACTTTAAATTATTTTAAATAAATATCATGTGAAATGTGCCCTCTACAGATTATTTTTCTGGCTGACTAACCAGTTTATGGTCACCGAATATGCTTTCTGAAGTAAACATTTTACAAGATTTTTTACAAGCTGTTATATTGACGTCTTTGCGTGGCTGAAACACTGATTGAGCAATTACATGAGACAGGATACGGATTGTAAAGTTGTACTCTTTCTTTTAACTTACCTTCGGATGTTTAGTCATGTTTCTTTTATGCTGAAACTGGTATTAATGTGGAGGAGATGATCAGTTCACGTCTGTTGAACTGAGGCACTACAGCGATCTGTCACTCCACAATAAACAGCACCAAAACGGCATTTATTGTTTGAATACTGCAATACAATGGACATAAATTGAAATCTGAGACTTTGTTTCATATTAAAAGTACCAACAATGCTTATTGCGATTTATTGTATGGGAGGTGCGCTTCAATGTTCCATCCGTTATCTGAAAACAGGCTAGACTAATTGATTCTTGGGATTTAGGAATCGATATCGTTTTGTAAAAATGAGAATAGATTAAAATCGAGATATCGATAGTTTTACCCAGCCCTATGGAGAGGACCCTTAATGATTGTGTGTCAAGGTCAGTAGAGTAACTTGTCCTTTTTGCGATAAAGGTTAGTTTGGATTGTAAAATGTCATATGGTGCAACTCCTCTGTAATTTAATATTTATGAATTAATAATTGATGCAAAACTATACATTTAACTTTTGAAATGCATATTAAAAATTGGTAGTTAAAGTTGGTAATTTTGGTACACTGAAAAAACAAATGATTAATTGAATTTACTAAAAAAAATTTAAGGTAAGTGGTTGCAATCAATTTGTTTTAGCTACATTTAAATAAACAAATTGAGTTGAATAACTTTTAACATTTGTTTTTAAATGTAGCTGAAATAAATTGGTTGCAACCACTTTCCTTAAAAAATGTAGTATCATTTTTTTTTCAGTGTAGTTCAAATTTGGTAGGTCATATTTCCCAACACTATCGCCAATACATAGGCTAATAAATGTTTTATTATAAATGTTAACTTTAAATTATTTTAAATAAATATCATGTGAAATGTGCCACATATTGTGTATATTGACATTATATGTTCTGCTAGCTCCTCTGCTGTTGAGATTTTGTCATCCGTATGAGCCAGTAATTTTCTTTGAAGTACTAATCTTCTCACAGACTTTCTGAAATGAGCTTAAGGCACAACATTTACTTGCTATTGTCAGTCATCCATTTATGAAATTAGGCCATGGTTCCCTGTAAAATAATCCACTGCTTCTGTCAGTTCAGTCCTGCTGCCCTGGATATGTGCCATGAGCTGTAACAGTGGGCCTTTTCACGTTTCATGCACATTTCATAGTCTGATAATTTCATGCAACATTTTGGCTCTAAACATTCTGAAGAATAAGGAGAATATGCTAGAACTAAACAAGGTGTCTGGGCGAGTGCAGCCTTGTTTAGTTGTGTAGGAGTGTTTAGAGGAAGTCGTGATGAGGTGAGGCGGTCGTGTGCTCGGGGTCTAATTAGAGCAGCGTGCCTGAACCTGACAGCAAGAATTCTGGATATGTGCCATGAGCTGTAACAGTGGGCCTTTTCACGTTTCATGCAAGTGCTTCCAAATTCATTTCATAGTCTGATAATTTCATGCAACATTTTGGCTCTAAACATTCTGAAGAATAAGGAGAATATGCTAGAACTAAACAAGGTGTCTGGGCGAGTGCAGCCTTGTTTAGTTGTGTAGGAGTGTTTAGAGGAAGTCGTGATGAGGTGAGGCGGTCGTGTGCTCGGGGTCTAATTAGAGCAGCGTGCCTGAACCTGACAGCAAGAATGTGCTATATGTCATAGGCGATGTCACATTCCATACTGGGCTTCATTTTGGAAGGAGAACGTGTAGTCTACAGATGTTCACAGACAGAAGTGTGATATTTTCAGTGCATGTTGTGCATTTGTTGTTAAATATAAATGTGTTCCTTAATTTTTAGCAAACAGTTGTGCTGCTTAATACATATGAAATTACTTAATACAACCATTGAAAATTTTGGGGTAAGATAAAAAAAGAAAACTTTTTATTTGACAAGGATGCATTAAAGCTTAAACATTTAATGTGTTATAAAAGATTTCTATATCAAATAAATTCTGTTCTTTTGAATGTCCTACTCCTATTCATTTAAGAATCCCCCCAAAATCCACAAAATATTAAGCACCAAAAACTCTTTTCAACATTGATCATAATAACACTCATTATTAATAATTGAGGACCACCAAATCAGCATAATAGAATGGTTTCTGAAAGATCGATCTTATGACATTGAAGTCATGAAAATTCATCACATGAATAAATTACATTTAAAAATTTTAAATAGAAAACAGTTCTTTTAAATTGTAATAATGTTTCACAATATTGCCTAAATGCAAGAGACTTTTTTACAAGAGAATTCTTGTTTAAACATTAAAGAAATCTTATTTATTCCAAACCTTTGACAGATTGTATATATAATCTATATTTGCTATCATCAGACTAATAAATAAATATATCAGTGATATAATTGTTCTCAAAAACTGACATGTAGTACTATTTCAAAATATCCTGAAAGAAATGTTTTATGGATCGTTTTTGTGATGTTTGTGTTCATCATCAAAAATATTAACTTATCCTTCAGTGTTTGGTTAAGCAGTTATATGAATTTTTTGTACAAAAATGTTATTTAATCTATGAAGTTGTAAAACTCGATCTTTTATGTGGTAATTGTGCCACAGCTGCTGTCCATAGAGCTTAACTAGAGCTTAAAACCCGGGACATTCCTTGAGTGAGGTGTTGACTTATGGCTTGGTCAGGTTTGAGGCCAGTAGCACATAGCCGAGGTGTTTTCCAGTGTCCTCATGATTGCCTCTTCAGGTCTTCTATGTGTGGCATTTCACTCTCCATCTCAGAATGTGCCACCTTTGAGTGCCTGGGTTTATATTAACCTGCTGCTTTCTTTACCGTACTGCCATCTTAAGAGGACCAGGAGACTCTTTCTGCTGCTTACAGTATATCTTCTCTGGCTTACTAAAACCTGACAAAAGCCTAACATCATCTTCCTCTTACAGGGCCACCGAAGAGGCTGTTTTCTTGGGCAAAGCACCACTAATTTCTAACATTCTCCTTTGTTTGTGGTAAGTTCCTCATTTTAAGCTTGTTTCTCTCTGGTTTTGCAAATGTTACTCTGCATTTCCATATATCTATCTATGCTATGTGTGAATTATTCTGCATCTCTTTTAGTGGTCGACCAGTATGGGTTTTTCTAATGTTGATGTCTAGATGCTGGAATAATATAATGCCAAACAAGGAAAAGTTGCTGAAATGAAAGCTTATTTTAAACAAAATTGATGAAAAAAGTATATATTGACACATCTGTTGGTAGATTTACACAATAGTGAAATGTCACTTCATTAACCAGAGTGGGCAGCGTTACTGTATATTCCAGTAGGGCTGTGCAATTAATCAAAATCAAATCGAATTCTCGCGGTAAATCCTGTCCAGCCAGCATCAGTCTGACGCAGAAGCAGCATGCAATGTTGTTGTTTTTTTTGCACGAGATGGCAGGAAGTCAGTGACAGCGCTCGAGAGATTTTTCAGCCATTTAAGAGGACCAAATCGGTGGTCTGGTCGTATTTGGGCTTTTACAAGAGTCCTGAAGGCAATTTAATCGAGGACGGTCACCCTGTCTGCCGATCTTGCAAGAAGACAGTCGCTGCAAAAGGGGGAAACGCATCAAATTTGCTCAGTCATCTTCGTGACCACCACCCACTGTTATATAACGAATGCAAGGTAACTTTTACCTCAATACCAAAACTAACTGGGCAAATAATTGGACAAAAAATATTGATTAGAGATTAAATATTTCGTTATCTCACTTGTTTAACGCAAAGCTTCCACGAAGAAAAGTTCGCAGCAAGTGGCTTTGAGCCAAGACGAACGAACGTTCAAACTATCAGGTTGACATTTAAGGGATAATGTATTGTACATTCATAGTTAACTTATTGCACAGATTTTTTTTTTGTTTACCTATAATAATATATAAATACGGGGATATGAAATATTGAATTGAGATTAATGTTTTGAAATCTTACCTGTTTATAAGTCCATTATGAACAGTGTACAAAACAATCATCAGGACAATATGATCACTACAGCAAAATTATAGTAGTATTAATACTAAATTCCTCTGATTTCATTTTCAAT